>NC_045641.1:32315515-32618545 GCF_009829145.1 Chiroxiphia lanceolata
GGGTTTTCCACACTAAAACTGGAAACTCTGAGACATGTTTACTTGTAGGACAGCTTTTATATGGCACAACTGATGGTCATCCATAGTAACCAATATTTATATTTTACCATGCTATTTTTATATTTAAAGTTATAAACGTTTGCATTCTTTATCCTTCTGGTTTTTAATTCTGCCTCTCGGTTGTCATTATTAAGGTACAAAAAAAATGTAGCCTTAGAATAATGACAAATATAGAAGGTGAAAACAGAGTAGAAGGGAGAGACATTATCCTAAGGAAATATTATTTTGAAGAATTTCGCAGAGGCATATATCTTCAAGCTAGCAGAAGTGGAATGATGTGTTATATTTTCAGAGTGGGTTTTAGTTGTCTCCAGATTTTTAATTTTTTTGTTTGTTTGTTTTTGAGAAAGGAACAGAGAGAATATTGGCCTTTGCTTTTATGACTTCTGTATGCTAATTGTAGACCGTAGCAAGGTTTTTGTTGCTGATGAATTGTTTTGTTGTAATAGGATACAAAAGCCTGTCATTTCCACAATTAAAGTAGATTCTTCTTCCGAATGGAATAGCATAGAAAGGGGTTAATGAAACAAGATGTTGCTTTACTAGATAATAAGCTTGGATTTCTGGATACGCTTTGGCATTGCTGAAATACTGTATATGTAAAATGGTGACTTAAGTAATATTGTTCTCAATGCGAATGTGTTTTAGCTTTAAGACTATGATTTTATTTTTTGTGTCTGTTTTCTGAAAAATTAGCAAAGCTACTGTAGGTTGACATATCCAAACTTACTTTGAAATTATTATACTTATATTGATAGTTTAATTGCATTGAATGATATGTTTTATTAAGGATCTAGGATCTAGGATATATTAAGTTTTTAACTTAAATAAGGTAGTTACAATTTTTTTCCTTATTATTTTTTCTTTCCCTCATTTAGCAGTTTTATCCCTAATGTATAGCTACAGTAATTTTTGCATGCAGGACTATAGTCTTGTGATACCTAAATTAGCCACCTAAATTAGGATCTCTGATTTCTGTGTTACTGTATCCTGGGTAAGTAGGTTGTTATCTCTTAATAACTGAAGCTTAAATCCTACTTTTAAATCAATCCTCTCTACTAACTAACATGTACTGGATGAAACCAGAAGTTATAACTATATACTGAACAGCCTATTTTGTAAGTACTTTGAACAGCAGTTAGAGTTGTTTTATTAGCAGAGAATCTTACATTCTGCTGTTGTCTCAAGAAACCATCTACTTCCTTCTCATTATGGCATCTGAATATACAAAAGTGAGTAGATAGTTTTCTAATAGTAGTAATTGTGTATACCTGTATACAAGTACACAAGGTGATATGAAAATAGGAAGAACTATGTGCAACATGGTGCATACTGGGAGGTGAAATGGGGAAATGAGGAAAGCGCTGGAAGGGATAGTGCCTGTGTATTGCTTTGATATTTTGGGAGTTTTAGTATTGCAGAATGGTATTTACAGCCTATAGTCATCTGCCAGGGGTACCATATATACATGTGTATTTATTTTCAATATGATCCTTTTAATCTCTTAGGAACAGTTCTGTGACCAGCTGCATAGAAAGAATAGTGGATACAGATGGGTGATGGCAGTACAAGACTGTGAGGAGATCTAGAATTTGGACCAGCTATGAAAACAGTGGGATTGAATGCTTGAAGAGGACGTTTCGGTGCCATTACTTTGACTTGGCATGTGAATCGTCAGAAACAAAAGAATGATTCTTTAATCAGCATTTAATAGTAAATTTAGCCCCCCTAAATATTGAAGGACTTCTGTAATCAAGGAAGTTTTCACTCATCCAACCAAAGCAGAGCAGGTTCTGTTTTCATGTGTCAAGTGGCTAAGGTTATTTGCTTCATAGGAATTCACGCTGCTCCAAAAGGGGAGTTTGAACTGTTTGGTCAATCCCTGCTGTGTTCATTAACTTAAGTGTGTTTGCTTCTGTTACCCCACTGAGAAGGGAATGGGTTTTGTTTGTCCTCGTAAGAGATCGGACCTGAATTATTTAACCAAACCCCACTGAGCACAGAACCTTTTGTATTTGGTTGAACTCCTGCTCCCAGGCTCATTTACATCTGCTCCTGTGACCTTGTCAGAGGGAATCCCTGTTTGTTTCTTCCTTTGTTAGAACTGTTTATCTGGGCCCTTCTGAGTATAGAAATGGGCTGCCTACTTGCTGCTGCATGAGAACCATGAGAGACTGTCACTCGTCCTAAAGAGAGAAGAGCATATCCAAGGTGTTTTTTTGATTATTTTTTTTTTCCCTTCAGAGAACTGGTAATTTCCTGTCTTAGAGGATGTAGCAGTGATTTTTTTAAGCAGCAGTAGGGAAGGCTGGTGACAGCAGTGAGAAGACACAAGGTCTTTGAGGTAGAGGAAGAAGGAAGGTGATATAAGGAGTCAGGCTGCTGGGCTTTAATCCTCAAGATAGTCCGACAGTGTACTGACTCATTTTCTGCCCTGCTTTTTAGGAGAGCCATAGCAGCATAAGCTACCTAAAAAACTCTCTGTGCCTCAACGTGGAGGCTGTCAAAGGACTGCATTTAATTTCAATCCTAAAATTCAACAGCATGGTTAGAATAGATTGAGCAGTTCTGTTTTGGACATTGGGCTGACTTTTGAGAGATGGTTTGTGTTAGTGCTAGGGTCACCATCTTTAAAATAACCTCATGTGCACAAAATAGCTGCTGTAGAGCTACAGTGAAACTGTACGTTGATCTGCATCTTTTAGCTGTGGCAGCTTAAAGTGTTGTATTTGTCTCAAATAGACATACTTAGAGTGGCTTGAAAGAAGCTGATTAGTCCAGAGAGAAAAAAAAAAAAAAAGTTGAGCTGTAAGGGAAAGGTGCTGCTGTTGCAGTATTGAGGCCTGCTGGGAGTTGCATAAAATGTGTCTGTCTCCTGAGGAGCCTCAGTTGGCAGGATTTGTGTGGATTTCTGCCCATAAAAAGAAGCCTCCTTTACCCTTGTAGATACTACAGTAAAGGATTGATCCCTCAGGGGTGAAAGCTTCTGCCAAAACAGCTGCCTCTTTGGGCAAAGTAGAAAGACATTACACTACACTCTTTATCCGCTAGGGTTTATATCTCCTACTTGTCGTTAAACAAAATTATTTCATCAATTGCTCAGTATTTTTATCACTATGCTTATATGTTTAAGTAATATATACCCTAGTCATTTTCCCACTATAACATACGCGTACACTTATTGTTTACTTGTTTTATATGCCTCTCTTAATCATGATCCAAATCCAGATTAAAAGATGAGTGTACCTCCAACAAATATAACACATAATTAACAACTTACATATCTGTACATAAATCATAAACTTTCAAGTTAGAGAACATTTTCTTGCAGGAGGGAAACAAGTAGTTTTGGTTAACATAGTGACTGTGCAACAACAAAGATTGCTAAGTTAAAGGTAAGAGTTACAGGCTTTCACAATTTTTACCATTAAAAATCAAGATGCCAACAAAGGCAGTAGTGCCACTGCATTCAGGCTCATTATCCTTTTCATTTGTATTTTGAAATGCCCTCACAGCATCCTCTCTCCTCTGAAGAACACAGTTTAGTTTCTAATACTCAGTAAGTCTTATGAGTGCACTCAGTTTCACTGAACTAGGCTCACATACGTTACTTGATCTGACCAGAAAAAGATATTTTTCTACTCAAAAAAAATACTATGAGTAGTCTCAAAGAATGCTTTCCCACAGATAACTTGTAAAAGACAAGGGAATGGATTTGGTACAAGCATCTGAAGTGATCTGAGGAAAACAGAAAACTTACAGTCATATATTAGTGACTTGGATATATTTGATCTTCATGAACTACTTCAGTGTTTTAAAGAACTGAGAATGTTAGTGGCCAAGTTTATACTTCTTTATTTAAAGCTTTAGGTGGTATTCAAATAAGCACAGCTAAACTCTGCCCTGGTAGAGTAGCCTTAAAAGTTACTTTTAAGATATTGCATTCTTTTATTTTATGTACAATTATCTATGTATTCATATATGTACATTTAAATACAAGATAGCGAGGACAGCTGAAGGGAAATCAAGGAACCAGGGGAAACCTGAAATACCAGTTTTGTGATGAATAAACCGTAAGTCATTTATGGAGTAGTTTTTCCTTGCCTTGGACTTTGTATGCTGGCATGTTTTTGAGTTACTGCAGCTGTCAGAGCAAGGAGGGGTGAGACCACCAGCCTTTTAGGTTGGGGGATTAGGGAGAAAGGGTGGAGGGAGGGCCATGGGTGTTCCGTGGAGCAGGCTGAAGCAGTGTCTGCCATTGGGGAGAGCTGGCAGACTAAGGAACTGGTGGGGAAGCATGTGTTTTCATTACAGTACCATTGCAATGAGAATTAATGTACAGATGGTGAGAAGGAAACTACTGATATTGCTCTTTAACCTCTATATTTGCAACTTGTTAACCCATCAGTGTGTTTGGATAATTCTGAAGGGTGGTATACAATAGGGGAGTTATTACCATTTTGGAGACTGATGAGAAAATCTGTATTTCACATTGCCCAGGTACAGCAGGTCTGGTCTGCTGTTCTACATTCATGGTTCCTTACGGTTTTCTCCGTTCACTCCTTACTATCTTGAGTCTGAAAAAGAATGCTTACACAGAAACAGATAAGAAACAGCCCAAAAGCTGGCATGTTGGGCAATGTGACATGCAACATACTTTTCTGATTTGAATTTCCTTCATACTTAACACACACTGTCACACCCTACGGCATATCTTATTACTCAAGCTCTTGTGTATCTGCAGTTATCTAAGTCAACAAAACTTCAGACCTGCATGATAATACTTTTCAAATAATTCACACAGAATAGGTTTTAAATTAATATTGATCCCCCCCTCCCTTTCTTCTGCAAATGGATCTTCTATGGAATACTTGAGCTTATTCAAAAAGATGTGGCAGTATCTTGGGCAAGCAGTTACTGGGTTTTTTGGTAAGTTTTGAGCTGTCTGTGATGCATATTTGGTATCTACATCATCAGAGACAGCCCTAGCTATTTTGTTGCCCGAATAAAATATATTCTGCTGCCTCTTTTCCACATCTGTCAAAAATAAATTGTATTTCATACCAGGTACTTTTATAGAACTTTGGAATGCCACATATTCAGATACTATAAAATACAGTTTCACAAAATTCCATAAAAATATGAGACATTAGTAGTATTTATCCATTATGAAAATTAATGTCTTTTTAACAATTTAATCAGTACAGTCACAAATTGGCTCTAAAAATGCTGCCTCTCCACTTCTACAGCTCTGGGCAACTGTCCAGCCTTTACATAAGATAAACTGCCCTCTATGTTGTTCTGTAAGACATTGAATGTTATTTCAAGTTTTAATTGGATGGTTTATGCAGTGAAGTAGTTGACTAAATTGTGAATTAAAATTGCACATATGAAATTTGTCACTTTTTGTCTTACAAGACATAGATTTACTTTGTTATGCTTTTTTACATAAGATTTGGCTTGAATATTTACTTTCAAAAAAGATAGTATTAGCTATCTATGGTATGTAAATAAAGCAGTTTATCTGCACCTTCCATAAAATTTCTTCTATGTAGCCATGATAGCCACAAAAATGTTTGTGATGTAACATTCCTGAGTTGCACATTACAAACACAGAGACAAAATATAGATATTGCAGCACATGCTTTTCAGAGACTCATTACTCAGCTAAACTGAACGTATTTTTCTCAGCAATACAGAAAAGATTGCAAAATTTCAGATTTCAACAGTATGCTGTTAAGCTGTGGATCTGTTCGAAAGAAAATGAAAAGAACATTTTTAGAATCCAGAACATACAATTTTTTTCACTTTCTTGTTTCGTAAGAGCTAAATAAACAAACAGGGTAACCCTCGTCCTGCCCAAAACACTTAAGATTTAAAAGCATTGAAATGAAAGAAGGAACTGGGTCACTATTTTCAGTCCACTGCAATACTGAGAAACTGTATTATGAACACATAAGGCTGGGTTCATCTGAATACAGAGTTCAGTATCATGTGTATCTATACTTGAGCAATTTATCTAGATATACTTTATATAATGGAGAGATATAGGCACTTGGAGGCCACATATCATTTCATTATAGATTAGATGTCTTTAAGAGGTTAGTGAGAGGTGTCCCAGAACTTCACTTCTGTCCGTTGACTATAAGTGGAATCTAGGTATCCAGATCATCCAGATCACATGCAGATGTCAGCACTGTCAGTGTCAAAATATGGCTGTGATGAATCCCTCCCTTAAATCAGACAAAGTCACAAATTGTGTGTAAACCAAAGAATATCTTGCAGAGCTGTATTACAAGCTAAAATCTTCCCTAAATTGTGTAAAGCTAGAGTATATACTGGTAGGAGAAACAGGAGAAATGGAGACTATCACCCAATAATTGAGGTTTTGCAGGGGATTAGACCAAAAAAGCATTTAGAAATTCACACCAACAGAAAACAGTTTACAATCAAACCTCCATTATTGGAACAAAGCTCTGTATAGCTTTAGGTACTGTTGCCACTGCGAACGTAAAGCATTCTTTCAAGAAGACCAACATCCTTGGATTGTAGCTGAAATAAAAATTGTACTGCAAAATTAACAGTATCACTTGACTTTATGCAAAAGACATTATTTATTTTAAAGTGTCTATTAATAAACAGACATTGTACTTAAACAGGTATTAGTCAGGAGAAAACCTGAACTGAAGTTCAGATCAGCATCCAGACTAAATGGTTATGATGAGCTTACTTCAGTTGTACCACTTTAATCTCATGATCCTGGAAGAAAATTTCAGTCTCCTTCCAGGAAGGAATAGATACATTTAATATGTAAACCAGCTACCTCTAGGCACCTTTCTCAGAGGAGCTCTTGAGTGGCTGGATTTGTATTATATGTAAAACTCCACTGCCATTATTATTCACAAATACACTGCAATATTGGTCTCATATGATATGGTGAGTTGAGTAATAGCCCTCTTGGTATTGATACATTTTTATAGACAATGGTCCAAGACAGTTTTTGTCAAGTTCAAACTGACAGTGAACTGCAGGCCAGCTGCCTGCCACTGGCATGCCCTGTGCCAATTAGCACTGTCACTCAGAAGAATACTTTAGCATTAGTTCTGACCTTCTACCTCGTGGTCAGTTCTAAATTCCCTGAATTTAGAAGCTCAGCCTTGGTGTAGGCACAGATTTTAGCCCTTCTCATTGCTTTCTGAAGTGGATGGACAAAAGACAGCTATAGTCCCTCACCGTGATGCCAAGCTGGTGCTGTGCTGTGCTTGTTCATGTGGACCATGTGGTCGGCATCCCTAGAAGACGTGCAGGCTCACTTGTCCAGGGACACTGCCATGGTATCAACTAGTTATCCCTCTTTCTGTGGTTGTTTCTCACAGATTCGTAAATCTTGAGGCCAGAGATGATTTTCTGTTCCCCTTCCTGGGGTGGGATGGGGATCCTGTGGAAGGAAGGAAGGGCATACTCCTGAAGGGCACAGCAGGGGAGAGCAGCTTTGCTGACATGAGTGAGAAGCTGTACCTGGGACTAAACACAAGTTGTCAAAATCTAACAGAAGGTGTCCAGCAATAACAATGCCTCCCTTCCTACTTCTCTCCAATAATAGGAAACATGGTATTGTTGTCACCACAGGGTCTCTGTCAGAATTCAGCAACCCATGTTTACTTTCTTTGTAGTTCTCTTCTTATGTACTTGTGTCAGCAAACATGTTCCCTTCCTGCCGTTGTCCTCAGTGCTGAGATGAACACCCCTTGCAAGTAGTCCTCCCCATAGTTTGGCATTAGAGGCTCACCTATCACTCCCATGCATTATCTTCAGTATATTTCATCCTTTCTGAAGGAACCGTTTCAGATTAAAATTAAAGTTTTAGACAGTACAGAGATCAATTAAATGATAATGCTTTCTCATGATAAGGCTGGTCTTTCTCTTTAAGCAACTTCCTATTGAATGAGCTTCCAGGAATTCAAGACCTCATCTCACTTTTAATGTGAGACTGCCACAGCCCTTAGAAATGCAGATCATCATTAGCATCATTATATTCAGATAAACTAAGAAATATATTGTGAGAATTGCTTTTTTTTCTCTGTAAACATTCAAAGTGGTGGGCAGTAAAAGTAATAGCAGTTTGCTGTTACATAAAATCTCTCCCAGACACTGCTAAAATTCTCCAACAAAGCACTTCTAAGAGCTTTGAGGCTTTAATATCAGTTGTTCAGTGAATATCTAGGACAAGAAAAAGTTTAATTTTTTCCAACCTGAGTCATCAAAATGTTTTTCTGTTTCCTTCGGCCAGGCAGTTTCATCCTTTCCAGCATTTCTTGGGACAAAGCCAGTATGGTGTGTGAGACTGATGAAAAATAATGGTTGTCAGGACATATATACCTTTTTAACAAAATAGTTAAGGTCACTTTTGTAATTAAAAAGGAAAGGCTTTTGATGTGAACTTTAAAAAGCACTTAGCTCATAATTATTGAATGAATGTATGAACTGGTATAAGGTACAACCTGCCTTCTAAGTATGCATTTATTTTATAAGTTTTGCAGATGATTCCATTTTCTCTTCTATGCAAAAATAATGAATCTTTGTAAAATTGAAGAAATAATGGAAAATAATTTTTGGAGCTCTGCAGCAAATTCTGCATTATCTCCAGCAAAATGCAGCTTTTTTAATACTGTCCTGATTAGCATTGCTTATTAATACGAAGTTTCTAGTTACTCTATAAAGCCTAGTGCAGTATTTTGTACTATGTTAAAGGAGCAACCTAAAAAGGTTTAAGTTAATTGCTTGTTTACTGTTATTTGCTGGACAATTTTTTTTAAATGAGAAAAAAATTGGACTTTTCCAACATGTTAGTTGCGGTGAATGCCTCTAATTTTACTTTTAAGCTTTTTCTCATGGTCTTTAGAGCATTTTTATTACATTTTTAATTTGTTGAACAAAATAGTATTAATGCTGATCTGAAATTACTGTAGGTTTTAAAAGGCAGGTTCACAACCAGCATCACCATACATGCTGAGTTCCTGTAACATTAGACACAAACTATGTTCAAGGTCTCCAGATATTAGTACTCATTTTAAAGGCTATAGCATCTAAAAAAATTTTGAATCTGCACTGAGGATGATAAAGAAAAATCCTTCATGTCAGACAAAGAAACTGTGAAAAAAACCCTAAGCAGACAATGTAGCATTTATAGAACAAGGATGCCCTTCTGTGCGATTGTGTTCTGAATGGTGAGCTTCACCATAACCTCTTGGGCCTCAGTAATTTGAGATGCTTGTTGGTTTGGCAATTGGTCACACAAAATAAACCATCCAGACATCATGTGTGGTAATCAGCCAATCAGGTCTCCAAAGAGTCTTTAAATGTTCAAACTAAACAACGGCTCTGTATCTGTCAAGTTCAGATTATTGTCTTGGACAGCAGCTCTCTGCCAGGTAATGTGCTGTTTTTCTATTCCCTTTTAGCTTTATTTAGTAGCAATAGGTAGTTTTAGATTACTGTGGTAATTCATGCAAAACTAATTGACTAATTAAATGCAAGACAAGTCAATGCACCAGCGCGTTACACAATATTTGCTGTTGGGTTTTAATGCTTATCTAACATGTATTGATGAAAGAGTCTGAAGCACTTTAAAGAAGAAATATTCTTATACTCTGTCTACTCCTAAAAAGTTTTAACAGGGATTAAGGACTGAATGGTGACAATTCCCGGTCTTGCCAGGCTTTATAATTTGATGGACATTTTTTGTTCATATATGTTGCCAACATTTCTGAGAAAATAAAGACTTCAAAGAGTCTTCTAAAGACAAACTTAAAAGAAAGGGAAGCATCAGTATATCTCAGGTCAGATAGGGAGAGTTAATCCCATGTGTTTTGAAGTAACATGTCATTTTTAAATGTGGCGTCAATTTTACTTACAAGTCTTCATGATAAACATCTTATTTTCATTAGAATTTGGGAGGGCATCAATAACATAATCCCCTTGCATGAAACCAGAGGATGGAATGAAGGCTATTCAAGCTTGCTGAGGACTTACACAGACAGTTCTTCTGCAGCACCAGAGATTTTTATAATAAAGGATGAAGAGTTACTTTAAAGCAAACAACATGGGGGTGTATTTTACTGACAAAAGTAACTCTGTTTCGGTCTTTTGCAATTTCCTGACTCAGTGTCCTATGCCTCTTTTCAGCTGTAGGCACTTAAAAATTATTAGGTTCCTGAGAATCAAGTGCAAAAGTAATTTCCAGTTCTGTTTTTTCATATAAAACAGCCCCTCTAAAATCTCCAGCCAACCTAAACAGGTTTTGCCAATAATTAGTCCACTAGCAGTTTTACAATGAACGATTATACATAATTTTGGAGAGAAGTTTGCTGAGTTTATTTCATGGAGATAACCTGGTGATTTTTGGTGCTGTTTTTGTTATCCCTGTTATCAAAGTTTGAAGCCTCAAGGTCTAATTCTTTGTTTACTGAGCTCAAAACTGAGTGCTAAGCTGTCTTTGATTTTACTGGGGTAGGCTGATTGCTTAGAGGCCAGAGTTTTGGCTGTCATCTTCATGACTCTTCTGATGTCAGAAGCACTGTAGAGGCTTATCACACAAAAAGATTGTGGACTTAAGTGGGTCATACTCTAAAAAACCCCAAAGGGTAGTAACCTCAATGGTTACAGTTTTCACACTTATTTTCAATGGATATTTTATACCTTTCTTTTATATATTTTATTTGTATTTGCTTATTACATGATTCTCAATAAATCTACATGAAACATTATTCATAAATTGTTTTTAAAAATAAAATATTGGGGAGGTCAAAAATAGGTAATATTTTGTTTTTCACCAGTGACTGAGACCTTGGTGTATATGCACAAAGTCCCAGTTCTCTTGTGTAGAACTGATATATTGGAACTCTTCAACACTAAAAATTTTCACTTGCCTGCTAGTAAAAACAGGTGATAACAGAAATTCCTACAAAGAATGGTAGAGAGGTCCCCAGGTACTTAGGTAAGGAGTCGTGCCTGAACAAATGATTTTTCATGATGCTGCATGCAACCTTAATGAGGTTTCAATATGAGGAAAATGCCTTATGTTTGAACTTACCTCCTGAAAAACCTGTTTTTTTCAGACTGTCACAAAAAATTGATTAACCAGTACAACTCCCTATTCCCTTAAGCAGCTACAAGAAGGAAAGAAATTGAGGCAGGAAAAAAAATCCCAACAAATCAGCCTGTCTCTTCTCCCCAAAGTCACAGAGAAAAGGAAGCACCATGCTTGATCCACATAACAGAGGAAAGCAGGAGAGTGAAAGATATGTATGCAAGGTTGTTTACAGACATTATAAAACAATCACTACATGACGTTTAAACACTACTTTATGGTGTTTCCACTGAGATGTTCCATTAGTATGTGATGATAATGAATCATGGTAGTACTTCACTGCATACACATCTGGATTTTTTTTCTACCTGTGGATTGCGCATGGAAACAGGGGAGAGAAATTATTTGAAGAACATAACCAGAATAAAAGCTGTAAAATTATAATGCTGCTTAGAAATGGGCAAACTTTTCAACACAGTTTTATTTTGTTTTGTCAATATTATTTTATTCAAGTTAGAAGTGCAGCTCTAAGTATAGTCTTGTGGAGAATGTGAAAGAATGCCTTTAAAAAATGTCTCTGGGCAGTGCATATGTGTTGGCAAAAGTGGGGGGATTTCTAATACTTTTTTTTTTCACTTCTGTAGACATAGCTTGTCTACAACAACTAATTTGAGAAAATATTTTCAGCTAAGGAGAGGGATTGAAAAAAAGATAAGTGCTTCATTACTGGTAAGGGTCTCAACATCCATACAGCATCTCAGTTCAGATGGAAATGTTTCTCCCAGATCTTACTCCTGCATGCTCAGATGATAAGTCTTTAGAACAGGGAGAAGTACCATCTGGTGATTCAAAACAATACAAAACTGAAGGAATCAATTTCTTGTAGTTTACAAATAGAACCGGTCATCAGCCTCAAATAAATTACCATATGTGATGTTAGGCTCTGAAGATCCTTAAAACTGGCAAAATATTTGACTATCTCCATTGTCAGATTTCCATTTAAAATTCCATTCTTTCATTATACTGCAGCAAATTAATATCATATGTTTAGCGGCAGTAGATCATAATTAATGCATTTCAGTAATCACAAAACTGTCAGTGTATATGATATCTGCTGATACAAGAGCTTTATACCATATATACACCAATTATATGAATTATGAAAATGATACACATTTATAGTTATATTTGTCCATTTAGATTAGATTTTTAACTTTGATACATGATTTGTAATTTACATGAATATTATAGGACGTGTGTAAAAGAGTATCAATAATATGTGATGTATGAAGAGACTAGGGAAAATGATAGCTTAAAATAATTCTCTTTTAATAATAAGTTAAAAAATATTTGACAGTTTATAAGGTGATGATGCACTGTAGGCCTCAAATTTAAGAACAGAAAGACCATGAAAAAGGGAAAGGTTGGGTTCTGAAGATGCAGAAAATGAGAAAACAGATTTTTTTGAAGTCAGGAGCTATTTCAGAAATTCAGACTGTATACGTATTTCTATAAATAAATCCTTCAGTTTAAAAAGAAAGGAAATATATAATAAAAAAATGGCATTTAATGACTATTAGACCATATCCCTTTTTCTAAATTTGTAATTTGTGTGCTTAAAAAGGATTTACTGCAGAGTTGTGTTTATACATCACGGTTAATATATCATCTTTTTTACTTGAAAGCCTTTTGAAAAGAGAAAAAACATACAGAAAAAAATTATCCCATTGAACACTTCTGTATCTGAATAGAATCATAGAGGCGTCTTTTGCATAGAAATTCTAATTATCTGCCAAGTATGAACTTAAGGTCTCTTGTTGTACCCTGTGAAGTTATAACACTTTTTGTACACAGTACAAAAAAGAAATATTTCTCAGCCAAATCCTATTTTGTAATCCCCTTTAACCTGCTTTTTCATTAATTTATATTAGTGCCTGTAATTTAAATCCTGGTGTGAATCAGCACTACAAATGAATACTGTCTTACATGGTATAGATAACTTTATCCATAGCAGACAGTTATCTCTATTTTAAGGAGATAAGATGAGATGATAATTCTTTATATTGACACACAATGACTATTTGGGTCAGGGTGAGTTTGCATAGTGGAATGAGCTCCCTACAGTTACATCCAGACACCTTGATAATAAGAAGTGTCATGAATGTTTCATTTATTCATTTCTTTCCACTCAGAAGGTCAAAATGAACTGGTATCTTCATTTCTGTTTCTTTAAGTTTTCAAATGAGCTTTACTTTTTCACTTTCAAGCAACATTTAATTTGAAATATCAAAAGAACAAAATTAAACTCTTGGTGTCTATACAAAGTTAAGAGAATGAATAAAAGATAAATCCAGTTCATTGCAAATTTCAATAGCAACAGTCTAATTTTAATGCAGCTTAACTGTTTTAGAAGTCAATTGATAGTCAAAGCCAATGTTGCCATAAGGTGGAATGACTGAAAGCTATCATCCTTGTGGTGACTGGAAACTGATGATGACCTTTTTGCATCTATCATGTCATTAGAAAATCAAATAATTTTCTTCTTCAAGGACAAAAAAATCTTAAACTGTCAACAGGTATATCAGTTTCTGTTCATAAAACCTTTCACCTTATCTCAAAGAAACAAAAAAAAGAATTTAAGGAACTAATTAATTCTCAGCACAAACAACAGATCTGGACTATAAATGACTGAATCGTTGATAGACAGTTTAGGATTTCCACATTTGCAAATAAGAGTTACTCTCCCTTTTTCAAAATGGTTAACTTTGCAACATGTTGAGGAAATAACTCTAACAGTGGCTGCAAATATGGCAATTCACACAGTGTTTTCTGAAATCTCGACCTGTGGCAGAAGGATAAAATACCAAGAAAACACCCCTTTAATGTTTGTTCAGAGAGAAAGGGATGGGTATGTGGCTGTTAGGAATATTTGAGGAGTAGGATTTCTAAGGTAAGGGTAGTGAGGTTTTGTTTGTTTTTTTTCTCCTTAAGTTTCAGGCAAGGTGCAAAGTTTATTTAGGGAAGTAGAATGAAATGCAATTCACTCTCTGTGGATTTACCTTAAAAACATGCAACATTAAAGAATCTACTTTATCATTTCCTTGAGTAGCTCGTTATCCTTGTATTGTGAGAAATAGCACATAGTTGTTAGCTACTGTCCTCTATGTCATTGTGATTTCACTGTGTCACAGACATAGAGCAGTAAGAATATGTGATCGATGTAATTACATCATTTTTGAATTGATTGTGAAGAGCCTTCTGATGTATTTCACTTTATTCTGGGTGGCTGTCTGTGGTGGCTTTATGAAGTATTAATTCATTTTTCCATTCTCCCTCACTGCTGTCAGATTCATTAAGGCTGAAGCACTTTCCCTGGTTGATAGTAAACCTCAGGTATTTGTGAAAGAAGAGTATGATAGAAATGGATATGGCAAAAACCCCTCATTAGATAACCATGTTTTGGCTGGTGTGTTTGCTTGTAGCAACACTTCCTTGGGAATGCAGAGATGGAGACAGGCTGGTTCAACCTGGCTGCCCAGATTTCTGATGGGAGGGAAGGCAGGGTGCACACTGAAGCCAGTGCTCCTAGGAGTTAGGAGGTAACTTGCGCACGTGCCTAAGCTGCTGGCTAACCCTTGCCTGAAGACATCTGAATTTGGGTGCCAGGAGAAGAAAAACTGAATCTAGATTATGGCAGGTTGATATAACTTCACCCTGAGGTCATTATAACTTCAGCTGACAGCCTGATGGTGGTCTGCAACGCAGGCAGTGACTCTGGGGGTGCATTAGGTCAAGAGAAAGAGGTTGAAAAACAAAACTAGAACAGGTGACCTGTGGGAAAGAAAGTCTTTTTGAGCCCCTTAATATTTGTCCTTTTCAATAAAGGGAATGATGGCAGATGTGAAGTGAGGTGAAATCTTGAAACATGCAGTAGAAAGGCGAAAGGACTGAGGAGGTATCTGGGATGAAGAGAGCGTGTGTGATATATATCATGAAGAAGGCTCCATGAGAAGCAGCCAAAACCCCCTTTTCTTTTGGTGTTTACTGGATTAGGACAGTGGAATGGGGCTACAAGAAAGAAAATCAGCTGTTTTGGGGCACAGTTAGCTGAGCTTATCTGCTCAAATGTGGAAATCTTAAAGCTGCAAGAGGAAGAGCCATCCCCCTTCTCTCCCTATAGTTTTATTACAATCTTAAGAGTGGAAGTCAACACTTGAAAAGATTTATTTGGATGAGAGCAAGATTACACCTTCTGCAAATCAGAAGACTAGGCATAGTGTGAGGAGGAAGCAACTTTCTGTTTTATGCACCTTCATCCCCGCAAAACAGGCACTTAAAGGTAGTGGATACACACTGGATAGAGAAATAAAGAAAATGGAAAAGAGAAAGGAAATCCCACATAATGACAAATCATGAATCTTTAAAAAATTTTTTAACCAAGACTGGCGTTATGGACACTTTAAATCACTAGTAGACCATCACTGTACTACAGTAGTGGTATAATTAAATAGCCATTTTGGGTTGTTTAGGCTTTTGGATGTCTGTTTTTGTATCTTAACTGGCTTGAATTCATTCTTTCTTTCTTTTTTTTTTTTTTTTTTGGTAAGACTTTTCAGAGAGTATGAATTGAGTTTTAGTATCACTGCAATACATAAAATTACTGATATCTCCTCAAGTTTAAATTCCAAGTGAGTAATTTTTAACTTGTTAAATTACTTCCTTATTAGGAAAGTAATTTGTATCAATAACAAACACATAATTGGAAAAACATTAACATTTTTTGCTTAATAATTCATCTTTGCTTTATGAGGAAGGCTTTTGATAATGTATGAAAATATTAAAGTGTTAACTACAGTCTATAAAAAACATTGTAAGATGCATTGCATCTTTCGCATAAGATACATTTTTTTCTGTCCCTCAGTAAGTATTTTATTGGTTGAAAGTGATGCCATGTTATTAATTTTTGACTTGGCAAGAATGATATAGATCAACAGTATGTACTAACATCTGTCCACATCTGAATTAGTCATGTGATAGCAGTAAGAGAAGAAAATGGCATGCAAATATACATAATTTTAGGCTCAAGGATCCAGTATTCTTGTGCAATGCTTATTAAACAGACTGACACAGCAGAGACAGTGTTAATATGGGAAAATATAATTAGTTCCAAAATAAAAGTTATTAAAATTCAACCATTAGATGTAAACTCAGGAAAACAGTGCTAGCCCTGTGTGCAATCAAATCATACTGTAAGGCTGATGATTTGGTGGTTGTTGTAGAGTTGAAACAGAAGACTTGAACTGAAATTGCAGCAGCAAGTCCTTCACAAATAGAAGCATTATACATGTCACAATGAAATAGAATGACACAAATGCAGCTTCATTAGTTATTGCAACTGTTCTATCAGCTGAGTCACTAAATTGCTTCTGAAGACTGGGGTAATAGTTAATATCTATTCTTGAAGAGCATTTAATTTCTAACAGAAAGGCATCTGAAAGGCAATTTAAGCTTAAGTTGATAGAAATGTAGGTATGCATTTAAGTTTCTTAAAACACTAGGGGAAATGTAGTTTTTTAGCTAAATATAAATTCCTCATCTTTCTTTCCCTGCTAACCATTATGTTGAAGAAGTTGAAAATGTTTCTCCTTTTCTGCCATATTCTGAGGTGGAAGGGACCCACAAGGACCATGGAGTCCAACTCTTAAGTGAATGGCCTGTACAGGGATTGAATCTGTGGCTTGATGTTATCAGCACCATGCTCCAACCAATTGAGCTAATTGTGGGGTTATGAAAACCAGTTAATTATTTTTCTCTCTCAGGTATCTCTTTATCCATCTTTCTTTCTCTCTCTTTTTCTTTCTTGCATGTTTTGTCTCAAAGCTACCTGTTGTTATATCAGCACATTTCCTCAAAATTTTTTGTGCTTATTTTAATCTTTTAATCTGTTCTTTATTTATTTTCACCTTGATTTCTTTTTCATCATTTGCACACATATATGTTAATAGCCAGAAGTGCCTTACCTGTTTAAACAGGTATTAGGATAAAATGTTTCATGGAAATCTGAAAGGCACATTCAACTTTTTCAGTTTCTGATCATCCTAACATCTTTATGAATAGAGAACCAACGTTCTATTTCTTTTCTATACCCTGTAAATGAGGATGAAGTCCATTAAAGATAATGAATTGATGTTATCATGATATCATAATTGAATGTCAATACATTCTTCTAGCCTAAAGCTTGCTTTACAAATTTCTCATTTCAGTGTTTAATATGATGCACATACCTGTAATGCTAGTAAAAATCATTTTATTGCAGAATTATTGTAATCTACAGAATAACAGTCATGGTAATAATTAAGAGAATAGCAGTAAGCCCAGCTTCAGGAAAGCAATTATTTACGGTGACTTTCAATTTTTATCACATGAGGTTTTCACAAATTTCCTTTTATTACCCTGTGCAGTTGCCATAATAACAGCATGTCTGTTGCTGGAAACCTCAGACTGTATTTGTCACAGGCATTCCATGCAACTAGGAAAATTGTACTTAAGCTGTGCTGTGGTATGGCATGACTTGGTTCATTTATCTGGGTTTGGTCAGCTGACGGTGGTTCAGCACGTTTTCTGTTAATATAAAATTTACTTCCTTGTCATTTTTGATGGATCATTAATTACCCTTGTCAAGTAGCAGCAAAGGATTTTGTAGTTTAAGTCTTGCAACAAATTTTGTAGAATGTAGGGTTACTGCTTACCTTATGTGGAAAAGAACTAAAGTAAGGCTGGTTTTGGTTTGGTCTTATACCTTTTGACATAATTTCAAGTGTTTCTCACTGTCCTTTAGTTGTCTTGTTGCTTGTGTTTCATAAAATACTACATATCATGAGTGACAGCTTAAATTGGTTTTGCTACATATAAATCAATGTCTTGAATATGAAATATTCTGATCCTATTCTTCATTTACATTATCAACTTGAAGTTTCATATATTTCCTTAGAAAGAAAATTTTAGTTTTGCATTTGGAAAGTCAAACGAACAGCATTGCTACTTAAAGAATATTGATTTAATAGGTAATTTCTAAATACATTTGGTCAGTGCCTTGCATACGTGCAATGAGGTTTCTATTGCCTTACACCCTAACTATACCATGTTACTTTACAGTGTGTATGAAAATGAACTCTACAGTTTCTGAAAATAAATCTTTTCTTTGTCATGAGTCGAATACTCAGAAATTGAGATTCATAAAAAAATGATCACTTTAAAAATAATAATTTCTGTGTCTCATTGAAAGCTAAACTGTTGAAAGCGATTTTTTTTTTCTCTAGAGAAGCTTCTTTTTAAATTTTCATGCACTGGTAAGACAGACACGCTTCAAACAGAATGAATCTGGAGAATTAATTCAAAGGGGTTTAAAATTGTATTGATTTTGTTTGTTTACCTATTTCAATCAATATTTTTTCTTCAGCTACTTTGACATCAACATTAACATTTCATATTACTTTTGTCTCAGACATGTTGGGTAAAAAACAAACCTAAAGCCCCAGTTTTGTATAGGTTTAATTTTTGGAAACTGCTATTAAAGGAATCTCTGAAAAGTTTTACATAATTTTGCTCCAATAACAAAAGCTGGTTCATTTTACCCTCTTTACCCCCCTCCCCCATGTGTAAGACCTCTGAAATTAAGGAAGGAAAAAAAGGTTTATGGTAGATATTCCTATCCTCTGACCCTAGTTATTAACTCTGCTGTTGTTCTTCTCCAATTTGGTTCAGGATCTGATTATTCAAGTTAAAAAACATCTTTACTGCTGTATTTTCTTCATTGTAGCTGATCTTTGGCTGTGCTTGTACTACTCTGTTGGCCAGCAGTATTTTGGAAATCAGGATCAAACCCATGCATCTGCATTTCTTGCAGGAGATTATGAGTGTGATCATTGCAAAGAAAGAATTGTGTGTATGCTGGATGCCAGGAAACAAGCTGAAGAGTAAGAAAGCAGTTACAGAGAATAGAAATTATTTTATATTTGCTCGTAAAATTAATGTTTAATCAGACCACTTGATGAAGAAAGCATCAACAGTTAACTATCCCTGAAATTCCATGTTGATAAATTCTTTCAAATAAAGCCCAGCAGTTTGGCCCAGTTGGTTATATTGTTTCCTAAATCTGTTGAATGACTTCACAGTTGAAAGCTGCTTGATGTGGCAGTTCTTCTCCAGAAATACCATGGTCAGCTGTGCTGGTCAGCTGAGGTGAGAATAGCTGTTGGAAAAAGTGCTGCAGGGTGTTAGCAAGCCACAAATAGTTTTCTAGAATACCTATGATTGTGCCGTAGTGTACAAAAGAAAGATACCTTTGTTCTTGTGTGAAAGACAGAATTTTTCTCTGGCTTGACTAAAAGAGCCCAGAAAGACAAATGAAGACCACAGAGGGATACAAACCTTACTGAGAGGGGAGAGTCAAATGCTTCTTTTCTAAGAAGTGCATAAGGTTATACACATTACTGAGCCTGCCCACATTTTCTTGCATAATCCTTCCCATCTCCTTGCATGGCGTAACTCAGAATATGGTGTAGAGGCAGGGTCTGTGAGGGTGATCCAAAAGCTCTAGTCATGAAGCTAAAAGGTGACATTATTCTGCTGTGATGCCAAATATCAGCTGATGCCTTCTGAGAGATCCTTGAATATGAGCACAGATACTATAATATTGGAGAAATAAAAGATAAATGTGATTATACAGAAGGCAAAATGAAATCAAGCCTTCAAAAAATGTTATGCATGCAATACTAATCCCCCAGAATGCTTTCCTGGTTTGTTTATGGCAACTTTTTCTTTTTTATGAGTAAATTCTACTTTGGCACAGAAAACATGCTAATCTGCTCCTCTGTGTGTGTCTTTTAAACAAGGACCTGTTCATGCTGCAAAATTCAAACAGACAATAACTTGACTAGGCTGAATGCGTAGATTTTGCATGTATGGTTTCAGCTCAGTGATGTATAACACCAAAGCTGGCATTGATTTCAATTTTCCCAGTAAACCTTTATATTTTGGGATGAATGACAAGTCTTTTATGGGTTGCTTCTTTCATTTGCAATAAGTAAAAGGAGGAAGTTATTGCTACTGTATGATTTCAGATTTTCAAAATCGACATGTCATATGTTTCCAGTAGAAGAACTTGGATGTTGGATTTCCACTTGGCCTAATGAAGATGGAATCCATTGTATTCAGGATAATCAAAAATATATATTTCTTTGCCTAGGAGAAAGAAAAACGTGTGATGAACTGACAAGAGACTGTTGCTAGAATGTAATCAACAAATTTACACTGCTACTAGGCTTCATTCACTCACAATTAAAAATGTGAAGTGACAAGTTTGTACTAAAGATAAAGGGAAATATTTTTGCAAAGACTGAAAAATTGGCTTTGATCTTTAATGGTTTCACATATCACTAAAAATTCCCCTCATCTGAAATACTGACTTTAATGCATTTTATCTCTTTTTCAGGTAAAAACAGACTTGTTCACCCTGTAAAATATATCTATAAATCTTAAATGAGTGTGCTAGACCAAATAAGAAAGTTGCGTTCAAAAGTCTGGGCATTTTATGAATTTTTGCATGCTTTTTGTTACTGTTGTTTTATTTTATTTTGGTTTGGTTTATTTTATTTTATTTTATTTACTTTGGAAGAGAGAGTGAGAAAGAATGTTTCTGAAATAACCTTTTTTCCCATTGGCTAAGGTTATTTGCATAAATAAACCATTGATGGTTTTCCATGAATATGGGCAAATAAATATATTAAAAAACGTGAAATTTGGGATTCCCCACTACCATTCTCATTTTGGCAAGTTTTACGCAGAGCCTAATTTTTTTTATGTTTCCTTTGATTGTTCAAGAGAAACTTCATGGTATCACAGTACTCTGAACACATATATTCTACTGCCTACCTGCAGATAGCTTACCTGTTGTTTTTTAATCTGTGTACACTACTCTAGTGGCAGTGCAACAGTGATAAATGCTTTAAAAATGCAGATAGATTAAATAAGATTTGACATTGATCTGTGCAAAAGGCAGCTTTAAAGGGCAAAAATAATACAGTGTTGAAGACCTTGCATTGAATAGAATACATGTGGTCTCACACTAAAGACTTGAGTGAGGAAAGAAGCAGCTGATAGGCAATATCCTTTACAACAGTCCCACTCATCACTGTATTCCCATAATGTCCAAAACAAAGATGACCACACCGACTGTACATATATATATAAATATATATAAATGGAGAGCTTTTCATGGCTGGAGAATAATTATCTTGGTTTCTGTTTGCATTGGAGACATGTATTGTGCCAGTTCTCATCATCTCTTAATTTACTACAATAAAGTCTGATACAAAAAGGAGTATAGGCTTCATATGTAAGCTTGGTGTATAAGTTTCATACATACATGATAATAAAAATAAGCATACATATAAACTTCACTAATCAAAACCTCAAAGAGCTGCTGCATGATAGTGAAGGCCCTTAAATTTCTCTTTCTAATTGATTCAGAGGTCTAAAGTTCTGCATATCTAGCACATTCAGAAATGCCCCAGCCTTTATTATGATGGATGTCTTACTTCCTTTGGGATCTATTAAGTAAATAACATGAGGTCATTTGGTAGGTCTGGTCTGTTCTACATTTCAAAAGGTTACCTGATCAATAGGTAGTCACACTGTTGGTTGTGTTAAGTGACATTGGTACTTCCTTTTTGGACACTTGCACAACGATCAGAACATTTCCTAAGGTTCAAGTTTGCTTTCTATGGAAGAAGATTCTAGCCAACATCTTTTCCATTTCAGGAGAGTACTTCAGTTGTGAGACTATTCAAGAGGCCATTGTCAGTTCATCTTGATAAAATTGCTCTATTTTGGAGAAAATACTCACATATTCCTTGACTGTTGAAAATGCAAGTACTAACAAAATGCAAGTACTATCTCCTAGCCTAAGCAGGAGAAATTGCTGCTTTGGAGGTGAATATGTACACTTTAGATTTTCCTGAAGTGATTGTCTTTCCACTACAGACATTAGACACCTGTAACCAACAACCACCTTGCAAAGGTCTTGAGCCTAAATTTTCTGTTTGAAATACAAATGGATGTGTGCACATTATTAAGCTCTTTGTTGAACTGAGATATGAAAGGCTTGCCTAAAATTAGAAGAAAAGTTTGATGCAGAATGAGAGAATGGGTCCAGGTCACCTAAAACCTAAGTCATTGCCTTTGATTAGAAGACAGTGCTTCTGTGTCAGGCATATAGTTAAAAATAGTCAGGTATATACTTTATATTATTTGTACACTCATAGACAAATACAGATGATGAAAAATTCATCATTAAGATGAAAGAATAAGTATGGTGGAATCTATGGGAAAGCAAGAAGCTTCAAAAAAGGAGGAATTAAATGTGTCAATCAACCTGATACAAACCAATCAACTCATACTGGGATGGAATTATGTTTCAAGGCGTACATTAGCTCTTTCAGCTTGGAAGACTTTAAACATCTCTTTGTTCCATGTTTCTTGTGCTGAGTGCATCAACCTATTTAAAAAATAAACATTATTTTTCACATTCAGCTACTCAGCATTGATATCCAGAAGAAAAAAAATCTGCGGCCAATTATATTTAAATTTATCTGTATGTTGCATTCTTCTGTGAAGCATAATATCCTAGAATGCAGATAATAATACTGTTTTGGATAGTGGTTTATTAATAAAATGTATCTTTATTTGTAATCAATAAGGATAAAGACTCCATCTCAAATTGTAAAGGAGACATTTTATGTCAGTCCCATGGTGAAAATATGCAGTAGAGCCATCTTTGCATTGCTTAAATAAGCACTTTATTTCAAATGCTTTATTGGCAATTACCAATGATTTTGTAGTTACTTGACAGAAAATGGCAGAGTAATATTACATTTTTTCACATCAGAGCAGGTATGTAGGATATATTAAATAAATCATCATTTTGCTTTGTTAACTGACAAAAAAATAATTTTCTTCAAGGAAGCTTCATCAAAAAGACTTGTAGAGATATAATGTATCTGAAGTATGTAACTGTAAGTTATTTTTTCCTTATGTTAGTAGGACAGAGGCCTAAGTACAATGTTTTGTCTAGCTAATGTCAACATCATTACTATGTCTATGTAATTTTCACAATTTTGAATAATTTTTGACGTTATATAATAATTATTGACAGAGGTTATTGTCCTATTCCACTTTCTTAGGTTTTTAGAGAAATATACTGTTTGTAAAGATTTTCTTTCAAACTGTTAACTTGTAAATGTTTTTATTATAACTAAAAGAAACCAAATCAACTAAATAATTCCATAGTATTTGCATTAACATATGAGCAACATAAGAGCAACCCATTGCAATGAAATATGCAGATAGTTGTAATATGTGGGTAGGGGGTTCTTGATATTTTTGATATCCGGATAAACAGAAGCAATTATAACAACACAATTTATATTAGGTGATCCAGCCGCTGATCTGAAATACATCTGCTATGCATTAAGTAATGAGTAATCACTCAGTCTTATCCTTGAATCTAAAAAAGTATTGCTTTAGTATCTGTTTTACATGTAATTTTATCCTATGTGCCTCAAAGGAGATGAGTGGTTTGTTTTATATGTTTTTTTTCTGGATCACAGAAGCAATGCAGCTTTACATGACAGCAGTGATGGTTGGTTGGTTTATTTATTTATGTTTTCTTTATTAGAGTGCTTCTGGACACAATTTTGGTCAAATTCTCTTATTTAGAACTATATTGTAACTCTATGTTTGACTTCTCTAATAATACAAATTAAGTATAACAGAACAAGTATTCTGAATGCAGAACTTCAATCTGTTCATTTTATATCTAAGAATAATTCAATTATTACAGTATCTGTTCTATTTAAAAAAGGTTTAATATTTTATTTTTTTGGGACAGCTTTCCATCTCAGAAGTAATTGTCAAATCCAAATGAAGTTCAAGGGAGCTTTTTCTTTTAATTTCAGTGAGCATTCATTTTATTTTGCAGGACATAGATATGTAAACATGCACTTGTTAGAAACCACCATCTGCATGTTCAAATGTGACATGAGAAGTGACAAAAATATGTAAAAGTTTGTTGTCATTCAAAAGCAGACTTTTGTATTTTATGCTATTGTTTTCCTGCTCTTTTATTGAATTGGTGTATGGAATCACCACTCTGTCTCTTCCAGAAATATGACTGAAGAAGTGTATATTAAAAAATATTTTTTTATTCATTTATGTACAGAATTTGTGCATCATCGTTGCATGTCTATGTTGTTTTCTTTTAAATAGTTGTAAAAAAATTCTATGAACTGACATATGACAAAATCCTAAAATAGTCTTATTTAGGGATGATGCTAGAAAATATTTTCTCTTGATTCATGGAAAATTAAACAGTACTCAGTGCTAATTTACCATTTAAAATATGCACAGTATCATAGGCAATAATAATATCTATTTTGTAATGTATATGTACCCCAGTTGTTTGCAAGAATGCAGCTAACCTTACATAGCAGGTTTAGATCAAATGTGTAACAGATAGAAGCTAGAGCCGACTGAAAAAATCATAAATAGTCCGAGCTGGATGACATCTCAGGTACTCCACTCCAAAGCCCTTTTCTAAAGGAAAGGTCTTTGTTTTGCAAAGAAAATTAGTTACAGCTTTACTCACATTTTGAAGATGAAAACAGCACTATTTGCTTCATCCTACTCTCTGATACTTACTCAGGAAACCTGAACAGGTACATTCTGTCACTGTCCTTTCTTACTTCCTAAAAATTTAAGACTTATCTGTGCTGCATCTTTTAACAGTCACCTTTATTCTGCAGGGGCCAATCACACTTTTTCCCACAAAGGGCGAATGAAAAATTCTGTGCATTCAAATTTCATTTCATAAGTACATGTTCCGAGATGCACAGGCACAAACACACAAATTAGGTATGTTTTTCCATCATATGCTTCTTTTATCATGTAAACAATGAAATAAGTATATAAGGGGCATTTTACAGACATGGTTTTTGAATGAGTAAACTATAACTAGGCAGAAGAGAAAGAAACAACCCATGCTTTTTCGACACATAAAAGCCATACAGATTTATTTGGAGCTCATCAGGGCAGTGTTCATTTTACCCAACCGTTCTATTTTAGTAAAAACATTTTGTTGACTAATGAATCTCATAATGCATAACTTACTGGGAAGAAAAAAAAAAGAGCAAACCCGAAATTCCATGTTTAATATTCAAATTGCAAAATGTCATGAAAAGGGAATAATAATGCTAAAGTTGAACAGATTTTATGCTTGAATCAGACTACAACAAGTACAACTTCCTCTTGGGAACAGCTCACAGGGTGTCTAGTAATATTCTGAGAGGTAAGAAAAATATTGAAAAGTGTGTTTGGAGAAGAATCTGCAAAGAAAAAAAAAACACACTTAAACCCAGTCATCCCAGAAGGTGGTTGTTGTTTCCTCTGCAGATTGAGAAAGGATCTAGATAAACAACAATTAGAAACCTGGATTTGGAATTTAAATCCCTCTACTCTGCTTTGAAGTCAGTTGGGCTGTACGTAAAAGTCTATGTATAGGAACTCTATGCATAGTCTGTGCATACCTATGCATAGGTAGGATAATAGTTTGAGACTTCAATGGAAATGAGTAAAAGAGGGGTCTTCAAAGGTTTTAGAAAAGCATATAAACTCCAGAGTTCGGAGTTCTGTACTCAGAGAAGATTACTGTCTTGAAGATTGAAAGAGTAATCTTCAGTGGACTATAATGCTTAGACTGTGAATCCCAGCATTTTATTGTATTCTCAAGGAAAAACCTTGAGATTTACAAAACTCCGCTGCCACTTCCTAGACAAAATGAATAGGTATGTGGAGTGTGCTGTACATGTTTTTACACATTATGAACAAATTTGTATATAGAAAGTTTGGCCTTTAAAAGAAATCATATGAACAACGAAATGTGCATATATCTGCTTTCTACTAGGAAAACCACAACTCTGTTTTGCCTCTGAACTGATTAAACTTTTGTCCTGAAAGGGACAACAGACTCTTTTCTTAGATTGATGTGCTCATTGCCCTACATTCGATATGCCTTGCTCTTGATTTATTAAGCTTCCAGATAAATATGATTTAACTAGTCTCTTCTGTGAATATTTTTACTGTGCCCTTTTGCTAATTGGAAGCTTGCAAATGCCACAGAGATATTTGTGTTACTTGTTTCATTTACTATATACTTTTGTAAACTGTACTGCTGTTTCTATGTAGCTATTATAGTGAAATTTTGAGGATTTGAATTCTTTTGATCTAATGAGAATAATGAGTATTATGTTATCAAGAAGCATTTGAACAATACTGTCAGGCACATGGTGTGACTTTTGGGGATGGTTCTGTACAGGACTAAGAGCTGGACTCGATTTTCCTTGTGGATCCCTTCCAACTCAGCATATTCTGTGTGATTCTTTGTGTGTGATATAGAAATGTAAAACCTGATGCTTGTGAATCTGTTTATATTGGCATGGCTTTGGCAAAGAAGGGTTATTTAGAGCAAAGCATTTTGGTACATGGGAGAAGTTTTACAATTAAGAGTCCAGCATAAATCAACAAAAACAAATTTTTGTATTGGATTTATCAGGTTGCTTTTGAGAAATGAAACAATGCTGCCCTGTATTCTCTGTCAAGCAAAATACAAATTTGCCAGCTAAAACAAAACTAATGCAATAGCAATTTTATATCCTGTAATTAGCAGACTGTTGCACTTCAGGTCTTCAGTTTTCAGGTCTGCTTTTTGGGTCTGCAACCCAGACAGTGGTGCATTTGGTCTGTCCATAGTAAGAAAAGGAGTTCCTCTTGTCTTAATGTTTGAAAGGAGCACTTTCACACCAGGCTGAGATAGCTGGTAAGTTAATGTTAAGGCTTATGTTCCAGAAGGCTTATGTTTCCCACTGCAAAGGGAAGAAATGGATATTATTAAGTGAAATGCATAATGCTGGCATTAAATGGAAAATTTGTAATGGGAGATTCAAATATGAAAAATATGAATAAAAATGTGAAAAAAATTTGGTTTCTAGATTCTTCAGAAACTGTTGAGGTCAGCATGAGAAAGGAGCGATTTAAGAATTATCTAGCACTTCTTGTGCATCCTGCAGTGGTTGATCATCTCTTCTGAGTGTATTGACAAGCACTAAACAACTTTTCAGTGCCACTGCACCAGAGCAGAACCACAGGTTCTGTGTATATATTTGGGTGTTCTATGAGGGTTTAGTAAATGGCAGAGTAAAAAATTGCAAATGATACATGTACAAACAATATTATTTATATTAAACTCTTGATAAATTCTAAAGTTTGTTGGAAATTAGTTGAAGGTTGTTTTTCGCTGTAGCATTGTAGAACTACAGTCTGAGAAGTACAGAAGTGTGTTGTACTCTTTGGGTGTTGTGTACTTACTGTGTTAGGAAAAAGTGTCCTCCGTAATAGTCAAGAGAGGGTTTTTGATCTCCCCATGTTCAGTTTCTTACAATGGGTGGAGGAATACATGTCAGAATTTGATTAAACCATCTTGATCTTTAAAGTTGTTTTGTATATATATCAGCAGGTCATCTCATTAACACTTGGACAAAGTACATAGTAAGTTTGTAATTAAACATCCTCTTCCTTCCTATGGAAATCAAATGCAATCATAACTTCTTCCTTCCCTCTATTTGTTTGTGCTAGAACATTGCCATTGCCTAAATTTTATTAGTTTTGGTACATACTTCAAATGAATTTTTTATCATCGTGTTCCAGATTGGGTAAATAAACATCATATGTGTACTTATTTTACGTAGCACAATGCCATGATACTCAATTAGAGCTAAGTTACCTCAAAGAGATACTGGGCTAACATAGCTAATCTGTTCCTTTTAGACATGTTTAGTCATCAAGAGATGAGTAGTGTACCTCTGTAGTACTACACTGTCCTCTGTAAGTGTATGCCTCCCCATTTGTTTAGTGTCTGCTCAAAGTTATGGATTGTCAAATAGGAATAGACCTTCTTTTATGATCTTTTACCAGCATAAATATCAACATGAGAAAGATTGCAAGTTGAGTGTGGTGGACATAGCTGTCAACTTTAATGATAGGTGGTTAGAAATGTTACATTCCTTTGCACAGCTCTCAAGGTACCATTAACATCTGATTTCTGCACTTAAGAAATGGCAAATGCATGTTCAGGGATGGCCCCTGGTTGGACTCAAACATGAGCACTGTGTTACCATATCTATCTGCCTGGAACTGGAGATGGCTGGAGAGAGGAGCAAACCTTGCTGTCATTTTTACTTTTTCAGAGCCATGGATATCAGTGGTCATGAGATTAATCAAATGAAAATTAATGTCTCTAACTTGAGAAAATTCTCAGATATGTCTGTGATAAAAGTGTTGCCATTTTTAAAATTATTCCACTTTGTTTTATAAAGCTAACATTGATTCAGTTCTAAAAATGTATAAAAAATTTACGTCTGCTAAATTCTGTTAAGTCAGATGAAGTTCTTTCTTTCTTTCCTTCTTTCTTTCTCTCTTTCCTTCTTTCTTTCTCTCTTTCCTTCTTTCTTTCTTTCTTGCTCCTAACCTAGTATGTTTTAGTAATTCTAGAAGGATTTAGGGATTAATTTATTTTTTTGGTTATATTGTGCTTGGAATCAGTGGCTCACATTTTAACTTTCACTGGCAGAAAGAGCTCACACATCAAGCCTTTAAAGGCACAGCTGAATCAGGTGGATTTTTCAGTTTAAATTATCTGTATGTTTTATATTTTATTTCATACAAATAGACGGCTTACTTCTGTACTGTCACACAGTTTTTAAAATCTACATTGGTTGAGTGGTGTCTTACTTATAACCTAGATCCTGGGGAGTTTTTAGACTGGATACCCACAATTGCAGAAACTCTTTTTTCTGAGATGTCATAGTCATCAAGTAATTTCTTTTAAAAGCTATTTACCTCATTGTAATTTTTGGTAGCTCTGCCCTTTTCCTTTTTGCCTTTTTTATGTAATTTTCTATATAGTACCTAAGCTAACTGTAGCTTTGCTAACAGATGATTTATAATTCATTACTTTCTCAGTTCACACTTCTGAAAGACTTATGTCATCAGAAGCGTTCCTAAGTTTTTCCATTTTATTAATAATATAGAAAAAATTCTTAAACTAGTAACAGTTTCCAAACTGGCAGGAATAAATGAAATGTGAACCCTTTTTAAACTTTTGCCGTCTGGAGTTATTTTCCAGCCTTGGCCTGCCATATATTCCCTGTCATATGCTTTTAGGAATAGAATCCAGATCAGTTTACTTCCTATTACATAATCTAAGTTGTCACTAAGACTTAAGCATTAGTAACTATTTCCACCCATGGCAATCATGTGTTTGCACAAGAATAGAAGAAAAATATTTTCCCAGTATGTGTGAGATGGTGCTTCCAGGCCAGGATTTAGACAAGTGGTAGGACATATACAAAAAGTGCACTGGGCCATAATACTGGAGCAGAGAAGATAGCCAGGGGCTGGATTCTAATCTCAAGAACCTATAGTAACTTTGATAAAGTTTACAGAATTCTTTTTTTTATAACATTTATTCAATGTGAATTTTAGAGAAGATGTTGAAGTAGTGGAAAGGCAAATATTATCAAAAATGGTTAAAAATTGGTCTATAAAGAGTTAAAATATGAAGCATCTACAAGTTGTAAAGCTGGTAACTACCATAGTTAAATATGAGGGAGTAGTGCTAGAATTTAAAAGGTGATACAAGTGGTTAGAAATTAATTAGTAAGTGGATCAATGTTCTTGCAGTACAGAGAGCTAAGACTTTGACTTGTAGAGGATGTGTTTAGCTGAGCTTATTAAAACTAGTCCTTTAACAGCAGAACAAAGTTTTGGTTTGGGTTTTTTTGAAAGACTGATTAGTTTGGTTGTTTATTTTTTTTCAGTTCTGCAGAATTTTTCATCAACTTCAATCAACTTATTGTTAAAACTGATTAATTCTTCAGACTGAATCACTGACATTCTCAATTTAGCCATCAACATTTAATTTCAGTGCACTTCAATTTGGGCAGAGTGCCAACCTCTTTGGGCTAGATATTGTATTGAGTGGGTTTTTTGAAGTAATTAAAACAGAATTGCAATCACTTTGGTCAGAATTCATTTCACTTAACTGTAGTCATGTAGGTATTTTGTCATCCAGAGTAAACCAGTCATTTAGGTTTCCCTTAAAATAGGTGAATAAAGGTAATAACAGAAGACATGATGAATGGAAGTCCAACTCATGACTGTGAATACAGGTAATGGTTCCCTAGGAGAATGTGTGGCAGCACAACATATGAAGTTAAAAAAAAAAACAAGAAAAAAAACCAAAATCAAAACCCAAACCCAACAAATCCCCAACAACAATCAAATTAATTATAAATGCTACACTAATATTAGTTTTGACATATGACATTAGTCACCTCACTACTGACTCAGCAGTGCTCAAAATCTGATTTAAATGTTGTAACAATTCCAATATATTTTCAATATAATTTTTTCAGATGGGCGTTTCCAGTATTGTAAAAACCTCACTGACTGACTTAGTAATAGGTTTTGGCTTCAGCTTCTGTTTAAACCATGATGAAGTAGTGCCTTAGTGCAAATGCAATTTTAATTACAATAACAGCATAATTTATATGTTTTTGCTATTTATAGGGCAATATCTTACAGGGATCACTTCTGTGTCAGTAATCCTATTTTGAGTCCTCAAACAGGAAGAAGGAATTACATGATGTGCCTTTATTCCAGTCTTGTTGATAAAAGTGAATTAGACGTTCCCATATTCCCACAGTCATCAGGAGCTCACATCTGTAATCATCCTTGTTTAGCAAACAGTTTTTGCTTTTACATCTAATTATCTACCCAGTTGATGGTGTTACTAAGAATCAGCCTTTTAAAATGCCAGACCCTAAAAGAAAGTTATTTGGATTGGTTATTTATTTTTGTCTTACAGCATGTGCCTTTCCCTCCCTTCTGCTTCCCTCCACAGAGCCTGCCTCTACCAGCCTCCTAGACAGTTGGAACACTGATATGAATGTTTGCTTTGGATGTATGAGGGGCTCTTACTTTTCCACACTGTCTTCAAGAACTTGTCTTGTTACTGGTTCAGTGGGTTAAAAAGTATATCGCGATAGATTCTTATTCTTAACTGTAAATAACTCCATTTTCCTTCATCTCCTCTTCAAGAAAAAAAAGTTTAATTTTTTTCTCAATAAGATGTAGCTTTAGACTTAAAATACTTGTAGTTATATTTTTAATATTATTGGATATTGTGCTATTAAAGACTGAAGTGAAATAGGCTTTAAAATTAAATAAAGCAGGTGATTTTGTTGTTTTGGGGTTTAGCAAAACTTTTAGCAAAAATAGAAAATCCTAACAAAATCCTCATAAATATATTTTAATATAATACACTATATATAATTTATGTTATTGTCACATAGAAGTCTGGAAGGCATTCATAGACATAATCCTTTGATTGAAGCCTGCTGGAGAAACTTTATAAAACCCAGCATCTTTCTAAAATGCTAGATAGCCTAGGCACACTTTTAGCAGTTTTGGTGTATTTGTCCTGCAGGCTAGATCCTAGTGGAAAAAAGGCAGTGAAGTCAAACTCTGAGTGTATCTTTTGTCTGCCTGGGTTTCATTCATCACATACCCCTTAATCTCTGAATACAGACAAAATGGAGACTATTTTCCTCTTTCAGAAAAGTTAGCCCATTCTCATTAGGAGCTACTTTGCCTTCAGATCTGAATAGTTAGAGCTAAAAGCAGAGAACAGGCTCTCTTGATACCTTGTAGTCAGAGTGTTTTCACATCCTCCCTCTCTCCAGAAAAAAAACCCAAACGAGAAAGAACAAAACCATCTCACAAAACTAACAAGGTATGTTTTTCTTCAAAAACTGAATATTGTTTCCAAGATAATGACAATAACTTGTAGGACTTGTTGAGGCAATACCATTGGATGAGATGATACCTGCTATTCTGCCATCTTGGAATTCATTAGAGTTGTTAATAAAAATAAGAAAAATGGAAATTTTGCAGCTTTTAAGCAAGGATCTTTTATAGGAGTATAATTCCTATATAACTCATTATTTTACTAATGCTAAAGCAAATTAACTTATTTCAAATACAGCAGTGTAATTAACAGTTGTTAAAGGTAAGTTGGAGAAGCAAACTATTCAAACCTGTAAAGCAAACGTTGTACCCTACCTGTGCTCCTAACTCTAGTATAAGCAGTACAATTAATCTGAATTTGCTACTTAATGAGATTCTAAAACACACATATACTTAAAAATTTTAGTCATAACTCACAGCTTATTTGGGCATTACTCCATATCCCAGCTCTGCCACTGATCTGGGACAGGACTTATGTTACTTAACCTGTTATTACATTTGTGTCCCATGTCTAAAAGTGGATGATACTACTCAGTCAGCCCACAGGGATGTTACATGACTGATATTGGTCAAAATTGCAAAGCTGTTTGTGGTTCTTGGCTTACTGTGTGAAACTGTGCACTGTGTGCAGTGCACTCAAGCCAAGTATTCCCACTATCCTACAGCAATTGGGGACAGATGTTTCACATGCCAGCTCTTTTACTTTGGGACAAATGGCTGCTGAGTCAAGTGGTGATGGGGCACATTCAGGACAAGGCAGACAAAATCAAAGCTGGAAAGCAAACAGTTACTCTAATATTGCAGAAAAACAAAACTAAATCTCCCAGTAAAATCAGAGTCTATGTAAACAAGAGAGCAACATAACCCCTTCTTAGAAGGGTCTTTGACAAGCTGTTTTATTGATATCTGATTCTGGCAGCTGGCAACTGCAGAATATTAATGAAGCATGGGTACAAGAGCTGTTTGAAAAGGTTGATTATAACTAACTGAAGTCTACAGTGCATGATTTCAAGGTACATTATTTGTCTGTGGCATTTGCTCTTAGTTTGTTTTGACCTTGTTGTTTGCTTGGTGCTTTTTTCCTTTTTTTTCTTTTCCGCCTCTTTTTCCTTCTTTTCCTTTCTCTTCCTTCCTTCCTTCCTCCTTCCCTCCCTTTCCCCTTCCCTCCCATTCTCTTTCTCTCTTTCATTCACTGGTTTTCATATGCCTGATTAAGTTCAAATGTGCTGAAAACTACACAATGAAAATATTGAATATCAGATGTTTTAAAAGTGCCCTCTTGTCTCTCTCCTATTGTTTCTTAGTAGAAGCACGCAGGTCTTACTACAGTAACCTATGTTCTTGTCCACTGCTTACGTAAATGGGATTTATACAGGGGAACTAGAAAGAGCTTAGGAGAAAATCCTTCTGCACAGTCTGACTCGGTATGTAAGGGCTGAGCAATCTCTGTGTATCTGACAGAGAGAAGGGAGATTGATGGCCTCGCTCAGGACACACTTCAGTCACTATTCCCCCGCTGCTTTTCTGGGCAGAGGGCAGGGAGCATTCCTCACCCACTGCTTGCCTATAAAGGCATAGATATGGGCAGTGCTCGCTTGCTAGCTTTAAGCACATGATGGAATTCATATGACTGGCTAAAAACAGTGGTGGTGACCCTCATTTACTCAAGTGCTGCTTTTTATTTTTTTTCTTTTGGTCTGGCACTATGTCCTTCACATTAAAGTTATCACACATGCCTGGTTTTATGATTTCTACCGTATTTCTTTTTATTCTCCCCAGCCCATAATAAACTAAGAGTTCTGAAAAGGCATTTTGCTTGTCACTCCTTCATTCCTTCATTTTGTGCCTCTTCATTTATTAACATTTGTATCCACTCGTGTAAAATCCTGTTTTGCTTTGGTTGGTGATGGATTTTGCACTTTTCTGAATACTACCTATACTACGCAAATCTGACTAGTTAGGCTTGGGTTAGAGCTAGGTATATTAATGGACTAGACTTCTTCAGGAAGGATTCAGTTTCAGGGATATTAAGTGCAGATTTTACAGCAGAATATAGCTTTAGCTCCTGAGCAGGTATGGAATGTTTGAGATGCTGGATTTGATGTTTCTGACAAAATGAATACTTTTTTCCCTCTGGCTGCAAACATAATTTTTTTCCTGTTCACCTTTTATTAACTGGAGCTAAAATTGGCCAGGACGATCATAAAGGAATATCAGGGAAGCTATTATTAACTCTACTTTGTGGAATAAACAGGAGGTGTGAGATACAATGATCCAGGCTCTTCTTCGTGACGGCGTAATGCCCAGTGCAGGTTGGCAGGCAGGGCCATTTCAGTGGGCTTTGAAGCAGTTAACCTCTAGGCTGAGGAACAGGAGCAGCCAATGCCCCTTTGCTTGGCTCCTTAATGCCTTAATTTACTGTGAAGCATTTGAAGGGAGGAAAGCACTGAACTGTCAGAGCCTGTTCTTATACCCTAAGGGGCATAATGAACCAACCAAAGCATTGATTCATTAGTGACATTCGGGAACCTTCAACATTTTTCTGACTAATATGGTGGCTGTAATTTTTCAAAGTGGTTGTATATCATTTTTAGGAGAAGGAGTGCTTCCTTAATAAATTGATAAATCCTTTCCATTTTTGTGAAGAGCAGTGTGTTGATGTTGTGTGCCATTACAAAAATTTGTAATAGCAATAGAAGTGTTGACATCTGAATAGTAAATATGAAAACAAATATGCTCAAGCCTTTGAAGTGTAGAAAACAATAGTTGAACTTTTTTTCATGAAATAACCAAAAGTTTTCTCAGATGAGCAGAACAACTGCTTTCTGGGATAGATAGCAGTCTTGTTGTTTACTGTCACTTAAAAACAGTTCTGCTTTTCATGCCAGTTTGAGGTTTGTGCTTTTGAATGCAGTCGATCATTATTATGTGTGCTCTAAATTATAGTAGGCTTTCTGAGATACTCTTCCTTCTATGTGTCCTGATTAGCAAAAACAAACTAATGTTTAACTGATTTGCCGAAGTTAAGTCTTAGCAACCAGAATTGTTTCTACTTGTCCAACTTTTCCTGGTGGCAGGCCCAGGTTTTCCTCTCTGATGTATGCTGGTGAACTAATATTAAGCTGTAACTAGGATAAGCAGAAACAGAGGTTCTTTCTGGACAAGTACATAAAAAGATTTATATGTTCTGTGTACAGAGAAATAGATACCTATTCCTGCCAGCAGCAAATCTCAATTATATGGTACAGAAGTCAAACTACCTGGGTTTTTTTTATCTTTCATAAAAGCCAGATGTTTTAGTCCTTGATTTAGCTTCCCCCAAAAAGTCTGCCAGCTACATCAGATTGTAGCTGATATCTACAGTCGCTTAAGTAAAGTGGAGAATCAGAAGTACAGTGGGTTTCTATCACCTAGTGATAGGTAATCTTAAAAGCAACACTTTGCTTGTTTTGTGGCATATACTACATGGCATTTAGCCTGAAATATTTCAGGCACTATCCCAAGAGATTAATATAAGCTGACGCAGTTAGTTTTTCAGTTTTTGTTAAGGTAATCATATCACTCCCACTGCTGATGCAGTTTACTGCGAGAAATTGGAATATGCTGTAAATGGCACAGAAGAAATCACGTAGAGACTCACTGGTAATCATAAGCATAACAGCAACTTAAACACTGTTATCGTCCACAGCTTTCGATACTGGTACAGCAGGAGACCAGTGAAGAATAATAAATTGTCTAAATGCCTGAGAAAGAAACAGAGAGGAAGGAGGAATTTGCAGTTCACACTGTCTGTGTAGGCTGGATTACACAGAAGAAAACACAGTGTACTCCAGGACTGTGTTTAATAATAAAGGGATTTGGTAGTGGAAAAATCTCAGAATTAAAAAATGAATTATGTCTGCTACATGTTTTCTAAACATGTTTTCTAAAGGAAATGCAGAATGTAGAAAACTTAAGGTTTTAGATATGAAGATGACATTAATAGGGTGATATTTATTTCAGGCCTTATGAGTTTTATGTGGATTACCTATGATTTCTTGAGCTGCCCGAATGCATTGGCTACACATCTCAGAACCTCTATAAGATATGGCTCTGTTGGCATCTCTATGGTCAATTCTAAGTTAGAGAATAGCTGTGGAAAGCTTGTGAGGTTTATTAGGGAAAGGTTTCCTGATGTCTTCTGACATGTGGAAACAGCAAAATTAACTCCATCAAACTCCACTTTGATCCCGCAAATAATATCAACATAACTAATATGAAGATGAAAATCTTGAAAAACAAGAGTACAAAATAGAATTTTAATATTTTGTATTTACTTATGGGTACATAGGGAATTTTAAATCTCTGCTTAGAACTTGCTGTTCAGTTCTTTGCAATTTGTTCCTTTCTGCTGTTGCTGATGATTTTGCTGTGGTACCAATAAATCTTGCTAACACAATGGCATTTAGTTATAATTTAATGTAACTTCTTTCCATTGTTTCCCATCCATACCGTAGATGGTAGAACTATGTAAATTAACCCACACAAACTTATCACTTTCCAATAAGTGAATAATTGCAAATGCAGCTTTAGTGACTGAGATCAGTGATTTGTAACAGTTGCCACATGTTGAATAGGCTATTGGAAATATTCTTGCCAAAAATCTTTTTGCAGAACAGGAGGTACTTGCGTTCTGTGATTCCATGAAAGCTGGAAATTGGTCTTTGCTCTGAGGACTCATTATAATCCCTGCAGATGATGATTGAATACTATAGTTTGATATGGAAAAGAGGGAAAACTAAACCCCTGTTTCTTTTCTTCTTTTTCAGTCTAGTTGGCGAAGAGATAGAGACCAAAAAATGCCACCAGCAACAGGAGCACCTGATTACCCGCCTCCTGATGGAGGCTGGGGATGGGTTGTGGTCTTTGGGGCTTTTATTTCCATTGGATTTTCCTATGCATTCCCCAAAGCCATCACGGTGTTCTTCAAAGAAATACAAGAAATCTTCCACACATCTTATAGTGAGATAGCTTGGATATCATCGATAATGTTGGCTGTCATGTATGCAGGAGGTAAGAGATTTGTGAAATTTGTAAATACCATTGTTTGTTTGGGTTTTTTTCCTATGCTCTTAAAGCCTTTTTTTCCCCTTAGGGCCTTTTCTTTGATCCTCTTCCTGACTCTATTTTGCAGTTTTTTCCTGAATTCACAATTTCTGAGAGAATCATTTTTCCAACAAATCAATAGCCAAGTAACTTCATCTGGGTCTGGGGGTACATTTCATCAGTTTTCACTGCCTTTGTGAGATCTCTCAGTATATCTGATGATGGAGCTTAATCATAGAAATTTATTTTTATAGGGTTCATTATTCAGGCACAGGTATTCCTGTGTAGTCAGGGATTTTACATCTTGTCCTCATTTGTCCTAAAATCCTACTTTCCACTTAGGCCAAGAGTGATGTTTTAAACAAGCCATCTGTATGACAGCTAAGATGCAGACAGTCTTATTTTTGGGACTGAACAATAAACATAAATTCACTCATATCTTTTTTATTGTGAATAAGCAAACAAAGAACAAGACAGATGAAAAAGGATTTTAAAGTATAAAGCTATGTTTAAGAACTGTCAAACCTGCTTTGACAGGTTTTTGTGTCTATCAGCCCCAAAGACTAACTTGTTAAATTCTGCTTGGTTTCTTCATTTTTTCAGAATTTTTTTTCTTTTTTAGGTATTGTTGAGAGCTAGCTGCTGCTTAGGCAAAACACTTATTCGAGCAGTCCAGAGGTCTGAATAAGAGATTAATTCAGGCAATAGATCTGGCATTTCCCTTTCTTTTGATGTTATAAGGTCTAAAACATCTCAGACTATTTGCAGTGATGGAGCAATTAAATGCATAGATTTATAAATGTGTGTATATGTATAAATCTATATACATAGATTTCTATATACATAGAAACTGAAAACATTGCCCCAGTAGCATATTGAGATTGAAACTCTTTAATCACTGAAGAGCATCACTCCAGTATTTTTCAGAGCTGATATCTGTGTAACAGCAAAGTATTATCAGGTCCTACAAATGATCTATGGAAGGGTGCATGAAGCCTCATAGCATGGTAATTTTTATCACTGATTTCAGCCTACCTAAGTTTTGACACACGAATGGCCCCAACTCATTTAGCAGTCAGGGAAGGGAGGAACGTTCCTACAGAGAGGAATTCAGGCTACCTGAGTTGCCCTCTCTAAGTACCTCTTTTTCCCCTCTAACTATAATAGTGAAGCTGAAGCCAGCATAGCATTAGCTTAAGCACCTCAGGTAAGTATTTTTCAGTTGATGAGAGGGAAAAATGGGTCTTTTCTCAAATGCTGGCAGTCACAGAGACACATCTTGACAAGAGGAATCAATATCAACAAAAGCTTCCTGTTCAGATATTTTGATCTATTTTTATTCATATACTAGTAGAGAATCATAAGTTATTCATATACTAGTAGAGAAATATAAAGGATTTTATAGGACTGGCAACAATAGGCAAGTGATTCACCGGGTGAAGAAGTAACTCAGTACAAATAAGACTGAAGTAAAAGACCAGGTGTGTCCCGTCACATTCAGGTCCCCTTTAATGTATCTGTTTCTTAAGGGTGCATCAGCACGTGCACTGTAGACTGTAACTTGTAACTGTGGAGGCCCCTGAACAAGTGCTGAACCCATCTGGAACACGGGAAAAACAAGTGTTGAAAGGCTGGAGTTTTTTTCTGCTTTTGCTATGCTGTGACTTGCTGACCTGGGCTCTTTTAATCATGTGAAGCAGGTTTGCTTTACAGCGCAGGTGCTGTTTTGTTATGTTCTTTGAATAGCATTTAATTTATGCTGTTTCTGTCGGGTCAAAGTTCACCCAGGTTTTATTAACAGTACAGATGCAAATTTCAGAACATTTAGCTGTGGTCATATTTATCTGTGAGTTTCAATGTGCACAACTTTTTATATAGAATACAAAGGATTTAGTACTCCTGCCTTTTTTTTTAATACTTCTTTTACTGTTCTGAGTACCAGCATACTAACTTCATCTCTACATCGACATTAAAAATTACAAAATTATTTGCTATTCATTCTGATAACACCTACCCCAGTCACTATGAAGATTATCAGCACAGGAACAGTAGGCAAAGTTGTTTGGATATCTAGTTACGGACTCGTGATTTTAAAATGCTGAGAATGACAACCCTGCCTCATATAAACACTCTTTGAAGCCATACCTTCTCTAGGACTACTTCCTAAAAAATAGGCCATTTAGACAATCACTGGCAGAATATGAAATAGCTATCAGGAAAAACATTTCTGAAGGAAGTCACTTCATTGTTTTTGTTGTCTGAAAGTGGTTTGATTCTTCCTTCATATTTGATGTGCTGCAATGTGAAATACTTGTTCAGGCCATGAGTACAAGGTATATTGTTTACTGTGAAGTGTGGTACGTACATCTGCAATGAACACTGTTCATCATACTACTAATTAAGGTAACCTGAAAACATCTAAGATCTGCCATCCTCATTAGAGCTTAGCATTCAACCTATTAATCACCCCATTGGGGTCAGTGAATAAGTCAGAGTCTGTGCAGACACTTTTTGCTTTAGAGGCTGCAGCCTCTTGCAGTAATTAGCTGGCATCTGTGTTTCAGCAACAAAATATTAACTTACCTTTCAGTGCCTGAGAAAAAAAAAAAGAAACCAATAAAAGGCATCCAGTAAGGAGCTAAAAGAATGTTAATTATGTTTATCACTTACTTCATGCTTAGAATAAATGGCATTAAATTATAGCAGACCATCTGGCAATCCATATGGTCTCCTGCAGTTCTGGTTAATTCCAGCAAATAGGTCAAGCACAGCATTCACCCTGTTAGGAAAGCACTAGGCAGAGGTGACAATTCTGATAAATCAAATTGATATGAAACTCCTTTTCCCTCTCAGTCTGGCACAATATGCACGTACATCCTGTTTTTTGTTATGTTTTGAGGGGTTGGTTTGTTTGTTTTCTTAAACTCTCTCTTCCACCATCCACCACCCCTCAAACCCATCTCCTGAATCTTTTTTAGAGTTTACTAAAAAGCCATCCCAAAAAGCAAGATGTGATGTGATCAAGGTTACAAGCCTCAAGGTTGCACATCCTCTACTGTTCAACCCGTGCTTGATAAAAGCATCCTCTGGAGAAGAGCAGTAGTTCAGTCTCCATGGTAACTCCTTCTTCTGCCTCTCTTGAGCAGAGACTGTCAATTGCATTAAATTAAGGGTGATGGTTTTGTGATGGATTCCTACACCCAAGGGACTGAGATTGAGACCACCAGACTTTTGTTACTGGAGGACAGAAGCTGGGATAAAATGGAATTAGTTGAGTTATACTGACAGGACAGGCTGTATTTCTGTATGTGTGCAAGCACATACATTTATAAAATGCGTCTCCATGTATGTATTCACATATATATGAACTATGTATGTATCCATATACTTATAGAGCCATATTTCTGCTCTAACATGTGCAAACATCAAGGAACTAAAGAAAAAGATAAATACATTTGACCTCAAATTTTCTTAGTTCATTCTTCTCTTTTTCAAAACTTTACCTCTCACTTTGTGCAGCATTAACAGCCAAAGGTGATTAGGGAGCCTCTTATCAGAACTCTATCTGTTTCCAGTAAAAATGTTTTCATTGTTTTCAGTGTGGGTTTGATGGGAGCCATAGTGGCAGCTATGAAAGCCATGTGACAAGTCTGGTGATTTCAGACAGAGCTGACCTTGAGTTTTAGATTTCCTCAGGGAAAAAGCAGTTTGTTTACTCACTAGGCTTTAACTCTTTTTCTGTCATTTTTTCAAGGACAATTTCAAAGGACAACTCCCAAGTTTGGGCGTTTTGTTTCTTTTGTTTGGTTGTGGTTTTTTTCCCCAAAAAGAACTTTTTGGGTCTGACACTGGGTTAAGAAGATCAGCTTGAGAGCTGATAAATTCTTCAAGCCATACTCAGCTGTGAAATGAGGGACAGTTTTGCTGGTCTAAAGTTCAGAAAACAAAAAAGGTTCATTTACATTCTGGCTGATATTTCTAAGTAAATAATTTTAAAAGCATCTTTAGACCCCTTTTGAAGAAAGATGCTAAGTGTATGTAGTAGGCATTACAATTTTTCAAAACACATTTATAATTAGAAATGGAATCATTTATTCTCTTTTTCTTTCTTCTGTATTGCTTAAGTTACTCAAGTTTGAAGTTAAGTATTTCCAAGCGGTAGCAAACCCTTAAAGGATTTTTTCATGTGACAGCACGAAAGCAACCTATAGACAAGTCCTCATTTTGACTTTGTCAAATGTTAATTTGGAAAATAACATATCATATGGTATGTTCAAAATATTTGTGATTTTATCTCAGTGGGTGTTTTGGTGATATTGCTGCGAAGATGAAATGGTGCGCACAGTGGAGATGACAGTTGTGAAATCCATGTAACACAAACAACAGATGGTTATGGATTTTTACTTTTGGACAGGACCTGGTTTCCTACACTTTTCTTCCTCCCTGGTAACGTTTTCTAATTTTGGTTTTACAAATACTGGCAAGAGGAATTCAGTGGCCATGGATAAGGAGATTGAGAAGCTTTCTTGAATCAGCTTATCTCCTTTGTTGTCAGACAAGTGTTTTTCCCCATCAGAATATGCAAAGTGTTGAATTTTAATAACCTCCTTTAGAGTGTCCTTGAAAGCAGAACTTACCAACTTTCTGAATGCCTCATGGGTATAAGGAAATACTTCACATTTAGCCTAAAATATATGTAAAACATTGATGTCAAGTTAATTTCAGACTCACAGATAAAGGAAAAGGAGTCATAATGAGGTTTCGCAAGAATAGAGCATTTTGAAACTTACTAGCAAATGGAGATGAGTACAAAAAAGAGGTACCAAGACTAACAAAAATATTATAAATTTATATTAGTTCAGTTTTTAAAAAATAAGACCTGAATGCTAAAGCCTCTGAAGGGTAATACAGACAGGTTTTATATTTCTTGGAAGGCTTTGAGTTTCAGTAAAACTGGACCTTGTAGGGCAGTGTTCTGCAGTAGCAATGGCTGTTTTAAACAGATGCCTTCCTGGATGTTTAGGAAACACTCTCTAAAATGATCAGGGTAAGAAAAAGGAAAAAAAAAAAAACCCAAAACAGATCTGTTGTAGATGGTTTTAAACATTTTTTTTCAAACAGATTTGTTATCCTACATACAGGAACAAGCTGGTTTTTCAGTCTACGACTTGTTACATTTGGCTGAACAGATAAGATCTAATTGCTAAATATCCAGCGCCTTTTGGGGATCCAATTTTGTCAAGTTTTCATGAAACACAGGTTTTGCTGGAATCTATTGAGACATACTCAGGAAGCCAGTTTCAAAGTTAAAGACATGTTTACACTGAGAGAAATAAGGGGATTTTTGTCTTTTATTGTATGCTTATGTTAATTTTGAGTAATTGTCAGAAAGACGTTATGTGACATAGAGTTCCCACTGTGCTTCTACCAACCTCTTTTGGTATTCCAACCATAGGTTATTAGTAATGGTTTGATGCATATAATGACTTGGGGGACGTGGTTTAGTGGTGAACACAGTGGTGCTTAGTTAGTGGTTGTATTCGATGATCTTAGAGGTCTTTTCCAACCTTAACGATTCTATGATTCTATGATTCTATAGAAATATTTAATTAACTTGAGCTCTTTACTAAAACAGGTCTCATTTACAATGAGACAAAGTAGGCAATGTGGATTGCATAATAAATAATAGTTAATCACTCTTTTCCTTTGTAAGGCTTTGTATTTGTCTTGATCTTAATTTGGTTTTATAGCCAGGGATTTCTGTAAGTAACCAATTTTGACAGATTTTTTTATTTGCAAAAATTATTCTTTTTTATCTCCCTCTGAGTTTCAAGTAATAGGTCAAAGTCTAACAATAATAAATAATGTGCATCTAAGGGGCTAAAACTTTTGGTTTGTTTAAGAGAGGTATCAAGGGACAAACTTACGCCTTTGATATGTTCATTGGGCTTGTAAACCTTAGACGAAAGAATGCTTATTTTGTGTGTACTACTAATGTTGGATGAGTTCCCATATAGTTTTCCACTCGATCATACAATGATTGTGTTCATAATGTGTGTCGGGCAATTCAAAGGTAATGAAACAATGGTGTAGTGCAACTGGGAATCATGAGATATTTAAGCAGATACCAGAGAAGAGCTGCGGGGAAGGAAAAGTCTGTGTATACCATTGTAGTCACCCAGCACTTCAAATGAAATAATAAACCCAGCACTTTACAAAGAACTTATTATAGAATTTCAGTGGTCCATTGTTTTGGAATGTCTAAGAACTATTCCCTTGTTTATTTTGAAGGGTATATTCAAGGGAAACAAAGCTGTTCTGATATGTTTAGAAGGTATTCTAAGCCAGTATCAAATGGCAACAGCTGAGACTTACTGTGATTCATAAAGATATGTAGTTCTGTAGTCATTAACAGAAGTAAGTGGACCAGGGACTTAGTAACAGGTTTATGCTGATGGCAGAGGAACAACAGAAATCAAATAATTAGGTGGTTTTGGAATGTGTTTTATGATTATGTTAAACATTCTTTTAACTGATTAACTGATTTTGAAGATTTTTGCAGAGATCAGATGACACGTATTTCAGTGTATATACCATATGAAGAGTTTTTGAAGAATCAGAACCTTTTCATCTAAGAGTGTAATTCTGTTAAGATTCTTCATGTCAAAGAGCACAAACAAATGCGGCTTTACTAGCTAATATATGTTTTGTTGGTGCATACAAGCAAAAGAAAAACTTAACTTTCTTTTCCACAAATTTTGGTATGTGTTTTTTTCATTGTCAAGAAACAGTTAAGTATTTTCACTGCAGTTCTACCTGGTTTTTGTTTGGGTGAATATCTACTATGACTAGACATCCAAATGAAAGAATGTGATAAAAACAGGAGATTGTACTGTGAAATAAGACATTGATTTCCTCATACAGTTCAAACACTTCTTGTAACACTTTCCCACTGATGACAGGAACTTGTGCCCTGTTTGCTTTTCTATGTGTAATGCTTTGAAACAGTTACCATTAAGTGCTTTAACTTTTAGAAAACTTTGAACGAATTAGTGGTATTACTACAGCTTTTTAGCAATAGTAGCTGGAGATTATATGAAGAGGATTTATGTGTTTAGTGTTCCTCAGCATAAGCACCTACATCTGATCCAGTTGTCTAGACATCTTCTGTTGTCAGTCAGTGAAAATGGGAATTTCTAATTCATCCCTTCCTAAGTTAAATGTCCAAAACAGATCAAATGAATCATGTTTGAAAGACGTCTCTGTCTTTCGAGTGCTAAAGGAATCCAGAGGAAAAGTTCTAATGTCCATTTTGCACACATCTGAGATGATGACACCTTACATGATAGTTGCCCTATACTAATACATTATATTTTGCTACCCAGAGACCTTAAAATATAAGAATGTTCTTGTTAGAGACATGCACCCATGGTTAGTGATTTTCAGCTTGTTATGTCTTTAAACTTCTTGTGTGTTGCATGGGTTATAATTCTCCCATGTTTCAGTGACACTGACTCAGTTGTGCTACTTTTAATACTATTAAAAATATTTGGTTATTTTAAGATTACTTTCTAGCTAGTAAATCTTCTCTCATCTTGCAATGACTTTCCTCATACTCGCAATTCCTTTTCTTCCTTCACCAGCTAAGAAAAAAACACAACTGGGAGAATAACTGGTTTGTCTAATAGTTGGCCAGGTTTACATTCATTTGTAGCCGATTTTAAGCTGATAGAAATCTATGGATCTGTTGTATTTTCTTCTATTCTGTCAATGATTTGAAAGTTGAATATAGTTCCCTCTCTTTTATAATAAGATCCCCAAATACTTCTCTATCAGTACAAGCTTGCAGCACCAATTTTGTCATGATACAAACCTTACTCACTGCTCTCCTATGGAGGAATCCTTTCCTTTTCCTGGAACAGAACTTACTTGACTGAAATTTTTAGTTCTTTTGAAAGGATGAACTTTTCTGTCCTTCACATGTTGCTTCCAGATTTACAGGACTTCTGCAACGGCTTTCCGGATAGGAGTGGCGCAAGACAAGGCAGCAGCTGTCCTATTTGGCCTTCCTTAGAAGGAGGAATAATCTTAGGTCCTTGGAAGAAAAATTTCACTCAGAAAAGCTTCTAGAGGAGTTCTGTTCTAAATTGCTTGAATTATTGTCATATACTCAAATGGCAGAATTAATCCCCCCTTATTGTGGCATTTCTAAGCTTTAAGTGTGTTTAATTAAGTTGCTGAATCTTCTGTTACTTGCCTCATCAGAATAGTTGTAATGTCCAGAACAGCAAGTAAATAAAGTGCAAGTGGTTTTATTTCTGGACTGTCTTTTCAGGAACTATTCAGTCCATAAGAAACCAAAACTCCATAACTGTTACCATGAAACATTTAATTAAGAAACTTAAGGTTTTAAAACAGGAGAGAATGAACATTTTCAGTGATGATGTTACGCTCTTATCAGAGACTTGTAAAAGAACTACCTGGGACTGCACTCCAAGTATGGGCACTGGTGTTAATCCTTCAATACATGCTTAATTTTGAATACCTTAGTGATCTTATAAGGTTCAAAATTAAATTAAAATTTTTCCCTTACCTAAAGTCAACATATAAATGTTTATATATTTATGCAAATATATTTATCCTTAGGTGTTTGTAACGTCAAGATCTCTTGACAGTGTACCTTCAATGACTTACGTGCTTCCAGAGACACTCATTAAAATCTCGTTTTTATTTATATTCACCTTAAAAAGACATGATTCATAAATGATTTATGTATTTTTCCCAAAATATAAAAAAAAAATCGGATACGAGCTTTGAAGATTTACAACAGTTAAGCAAAACTAATGGTATTCAATTTATTGAAGTAATCATTTGATTAAACTTTTGTCTTCTTTGTTGGTAAGCTTATCTCTGCTTCATAAACAGAAAATAAAAATCTAAGGACACAGTACAATTTGACCTTAAATATGAGTGCCCTAACTTCAATTTTAATTTATTGGATTCCATAGAGTCTCAGTGCCCCAAAGTGCACTGAGGAGTGGAGAATCAGGCACTGTGACTGTAAGGATTGTTCTGATTTTTCATTGAAACAACAGACTCTGTAATGAAACACTTTCAGGTGTGACCTGAAATTGTATGATTCTCACATGAGAAGAGGATATAATCAATATTAGAGATGGTTGTAAGAGCTTGTGGCCCCTTACATGAATAATCACATTGGCTTAATAAGTTTTTATTGTCATAGAAAGGTATAGCAAATCTAAAAAAAGACACAACAAAACCAAACCAGAAACCACTGTCTTCTGTGGACTAGACTTGCAGAAGGACTACACCTCCTAGAATGTGATGTGGCAATTCATCTTCGAATAAGGTTCAACGTGTGTTAGGTGACTGCATTTACAATAATGAACAACACAGTCCAGCAGAATACTATAATAAGAAACTGTAGAGCTGCAGTTTTTCCAAGATGCTTTGGTTACAAAATGCAATATGGTACCTAATAGCCTTAAACAAAATGTTTGTAAATATTTTGAAAAGCTAAGAGGAAGAATTAGTTTATGGTAATGCCACATAGTTATATTTCTAATTTGTTTATTTGTATGGCAGAAGATGTTTGAGATATTACAGAGTGACTTTTTTGAAGAGTTTTAATTTAACTGAAAATTCTGAGACTTGAAATTTTTATTTCAGCTTGGGAATAAGCCCCACAAAATTGGCTCATGCAATGCTAGTTCTAATTTTCTGTATTGTTCCTTAAGAATCAAATAGCATGTCACATAACACATGTGGGAGTAGTTCTCTTGTCTTTCACACAGCACCATAGTTTATACCTGTGCAAAAAGTGTGCAAGGTAACATTTCCCATTGTGATTTAGAAGCACTTTATATTTACTTACTCAAATGTAAACAGTAGCATGAGTGCAAAGCACTTGACCCTATGCTCAGAGAAACAGAGCTGATGTGGCAAATGGAATTAAGACAAGAGCAAATTTGTATCATGGAATTTCTTCCAGACTATTTCACTTGATGTTACAAAAAATTTACCTGACAAGGTATTCAGATATACATATTGCCTAGATCAGTCAAAGTTCTAACCAATTGCTTTCCAGTAAGATGTATTATGACTTACTAAAGAGACATAGATCTTCCTGTAGGAAGAAAGTAATCCTTTCCTCAGTAAACCTAAGTAATATTCTCCTCACAGGCACAGATTTTAAATCCTTGCAGAAGCAGGTATGTTTCACTGGATTATTTTAATATGTTCTTGCTGAAGAATGTCACCGTAACTCTTCAGATGAAAGGTGGCTTCAGGAATGCATGATATGTAGGCAGAATCTGTAATACAAATCATGAGAAGCCTATATTTTAATGGGCACTAATTTATTATTGTGAATTTATGATGTATCACAATCATTAGAAGGAACCTCCTTGACATTACTAGGTGGAGATTAAGGTTTTTACCAGTGGCAGAAAGAGCACGCAGGTAAACCTGCTTTTTAACGCAACAGGTGAAAACCCCCACCTTGTTCAAAAGCCACACAAATACTATCTTCAAGCAACAAGATGGGACTAGGTTACCAAGCCACTTCATGTTGCTTTTTGCAGGAGAGCTCAAATATTCCTTGTTCATGCAAGCAGACCTGATCTAGACTTCCTAAACCCCCACATTTTCAGAAGATCTTGTCTATAGAGGTGTATCCTCTGCCGGTACAAGGGAGAGGACTGTGTAGAGAACATGATAAATGTTGTTTCCTCTCTAGTCCAGGTGAAACACAAAGGCCATAAAGACCTTTTCCCAAATCCTTCATAATATATTTCTTTTCCACTACTTAAGTCCCAGGCTTCGTATACTAATTTTTCATGACTCTTTCACTCCTCACTGGGTCATAATTTATGATAATTTTTGTTGAGTCCACAGAATAAATGCCATGTGACTCTACATAGAGAATATGTGAAAATGTGAAAGACTTGTCAAGTAAAGCTCTTTCTATTGTAGATGGAAATCTAAAAATGACAGTTCAATGGCAAATTCAACTCTGATGACAAAAAAGTATGTGAGTTGGATATGAGAACAGGCAAAGATAAACTGGCATCTACTCTGATATATAGATTAAAAATAGGTACCTGATTTCTCTTTCAGTTTGATTGGATAGAGTTATTCGGAGACATGAATTTTGCTGTATAAGGCTAGGGAGAAGCAAGGAAAATATAATGAGAAGAGATTAGAACTCGCTCTTAAATTATTGATTAATCAGTAAATATTTTCCTGAATATTATTGTTTTTAAAAAGCAGTTAAATGTGGATTGTCTTAAGTAAATTGGAGAGTCATAGACTCAGAGTCATAGAGCGGTTTGGGTTAGAAGGGACCTTAAAGGTCGTTTAGTTCCAACCCCCCTGAGACAGGAAGGGACACCTTCCACTACACCGGGCTGCTCAAAGCCCCATCTAACCTGGCCTTGAACACTTCCGGGGATGGGGCATCTATTTCTCTGGGCAACCTGTGCCAGTGTCTCACCATCCTCACAGGGAAGATTTTCTTCCTAATATCTGATCTAAACCTACTCTCTTTCAATGTGAAACCATTAGTCCTTGTCGTACAACTACATGCCCTTGTAAAAAGTCCGTTTCCATCTTTCATGTAGGCTCCCTTCAGGTACTGAAAGGTCACCCTGGAGCCTTCTCTTCTCCAGGCTGAAAAATTCCAACTCTCTCCGCCTTTCCTAATAGAGAAAAAGTTCCATCCCTCTAATCATCTTCACAGCCCTGATGTTATACTCTGAACTTGTGGAACACTTTCAGAATTTGTACATGTTCACTAAGTTGTCCCCAAAGTTTCCACTTCTTTAAGTGTGTAACAAAGGCTACTGCTTTAGGCACAGCTGCAATAAAAAATGCACTGAAAAATGGAAAGCGTAACATAAGTCTTGTTACTATTTTTGATCAAGAGTATAATATTTTGATAACTTTGGGCTGTTCACTATTCTAATTTTGACTTTTTTTCTAGCCATTTAACAGTTTATATTGCTTTTAGTCTTTTTGACCTGGAAGACAAGGTTACTTTACATATCATTCTATAATTTAACAGATTTTTCTCAATATAAATGCATCCTATTTTTTTCACTTATCTGAAAACAGGAAAAAAGCCCACAAATGAACTTCCACAAAGATTCTCAGTTTTAGTTGAAAACTAAATGTAGTTTGGAAAATACTGGGAAAAGGCAAATTCTGTGACTGGTATTATCCCATTAATATACTACCATTGTCTGCATTTATACTCTAAATAGGTGCCAAAAACTAATGAGAATGCTTAGTTCCCATTTTGTATGGTATTCTTTGAAACATAAATAAATTCCCTTCACCCTTCTGGTTCCTTTACCCTTTTTCTTCTCCTTGCTCCTTCCTCTTACCCTTTCCCTCTTTCTTTCCATTCCCTCAGCATTTATTATATTGTTAAAAAGAACTGTGTCTTGTCGATACCACCTAAGGAGTCTTTCCGCTGTGCTTTTTGCAGCTGGACTTGTCTATCTTGCATTGGCCTTTTCAGCCACCAGCACACTTGTAGCAAATGTGGGTAGAGCCCTTCCCAAATCTTCATTCGCGAAGCCTAGCCATGATGATTAAATATTAATATTATTAAATATTTACCTTACACAGTTCTTTATAAATGATCTGATTTTTGGGTTGTAAGGGAATTTGAGAAATTCCCACACGTAAGCTTCTAAATCTTAGAAAGATTTAGCCATATGTGAAAACCACCATATGTATTTGATTGGATAGTACAAATATAAATTATAATTAAAATTATAAAATAATGTTTTAGCATTTTTTTCTATAAAATAGGGTTTAAGCTTGATGATACTAATGTGTTAAATGCATTCGGAAATAATCTTGTTATTGACAATGACCTAAATATGATGACCTCTCAGGACGCTTCCAAGTTATAAATTCATCTAGATTTATACTTCTCATCACATATATTCTAAATACGTAGATGAGATTTAATGATCCACTCATGATCCATAATTCACAGTAAGTGGTCTGTGAAAACATCGTGGGTAGTAGACTGAGTATTTTCAACTTGAAGTTTAATTATACAGTGCAAAATTGAGACCAGAAAGGAATATGATAAAGGAGCAACTGGGAAGAAGCAAGTATCTTGTGCTTTCTCTGAAATTACATATTATCGCCTGTAACAATATATAAGGAATAATTTCCAAGCTGAGTTAGTTATAATATTATTCTGGAAGAAGACAAATACACTGTAGGATGATGTGCAGGATGAAAATGGGATATTGTATGAACATTAATATGATGGGCAATTTGTAGAAGACAGAGAAATCCAAATGACAGTACTAATCTTAACTGAAATTGGCTGAATTTTTCACAGCGAATGCATTATCTAAAGAATGTACTGATTTGAGTTGTAGAGAATGTACCCAACATTCATAAGAACTGCTAAATAGCCTGAGCAAGGTCTTCTGAAGTATTTTCTATGACTTTTTTGCTCTCTACAATTCTTCTAGGCTTCCAAATGACAAAGTATTATTCTGCTTCCAGGAAAAGTATCTAGAGATAATTTTAAGTAGGGGTATACAAATAGTGAATGAGAATAGGGAATAATAAATAGGAAGTGGTGAGTAATGAACATTTACGAATATTGTGTTCACATATGTATATACGGATTTTCAGAAAAGACAGTCATTCCTCAAAGAGAAAGAAATTAAGAAGGAAAACCTTTGTAACTGTCTAGTAACATATTCAAGGAAAATGTCTATGAAGAATTAAAAAAAACTGTTTGGGGTTTTTTTTTGTAGGGTTTTTGGGGGTGGTTGTTTTGCCTTTTTTTTGTTTGGTTGGGTTTTTTTGGTTTTGTTTTTTTTTTAGTTCCTAACAATTATCTCTGAGATTAACAACATATCCCTTATTTTCAAGTTGCTGTAATGGTGACAGTATATACTGTAATCTCTCTTTCTTTTCAGTTTTATGCTCTGCAGAAAATCGTGTCCCCTTTGTAAGAGCAGAATATACAGAACTTGTTTAGCAGTCTAGTTCACACATATTTGTAAAGACAAATTTGATAGCTAAAAATTGTAATCTGCTTTGGCAAGGCACAAAGTACTAAACACTAAGTCTTCAGTTACAGATTTTCAAGTTCTTTGGAACTGAAAGAGTTAGTTCAGAAGGTTTCAGGTGAAAAATACTTACAAATGGAATAAGTACCTTCTATTATCCCAGAAAAAAAACCCTCATTTTTGTCATTAGGAATCCAACAACCAAACGAGGAAAAGTGTTGGGGTTTTTTTTTATTTTTATGGATGTGTTTGTGTGAATATGTAGCCTCCATGTCTGGGTAAAGCAGTTTTTTAGTAAGATTATTTTTGAGACAGAAAAACTATTAGATAGAAATATTGGATAGCTATGAGTGAACCTCAGGTTTTTGATTAGTACTAATTTCTCTTTGTTCCCTGAAAGTGGACATACTAGGATTTATTTTAATATTTTCAGAAATGTGATACTTCTTTCAATACATGTGCTAAAACACAGATATTACCAAATTGAACTAAACCTTTCCCTTGCAACCATTCACAGAGAAAGAAGGAGCAGCCACTGATGAATGGATAACGCTTCAAAGATGAGACCCGTGAAAGAAAACCACTACACATTTTCATGAGCAATATGAGTTATGCCTCATTAAATTCCTGCTGAATCCCTGAAAGGGATGAAAATTTAATTTATTATTAATACCTTGTATATTCTATACTGCTATAGATAATTACATTTATTAATATTTATATATTAGTATTATTATCTTTACTGTATTTCTAGGGGAGAAAAATCAGGAAGTCCTTGTTTGGTTTTCCATTTGAAGAAGTAACTTTTAATGGTGCAGGTTGTGAATTCCACAGTAATATTATTCAAGTGAAATCTCCAGAACATTTTTTGAGGTTTCCTATTCCTGCAAGCCTGTGAAGTCCTGAGGAGTTAATTGCTGTTAAATACTAAGTTTTAAAATTAATTGGTTTTTATTCTGGATAAAAATTTCATTCATTCTTCCCAGCACTTCATATTTGCTACTGAATTTTCTAATGTTCGTGCTGATACACTACATGCTCAAGTTACAAGCTGATTGCTTTGGTTTTCTGTGAAGAAAAGAACATTTTTTTGAGAAGATAATTTGCAATGAAATATCATGTGCTGATGCTATTTGCATCTATCCCAATTACAGAGGCTTGCAGATCTTTTTTTGAAAAATATGTGCCTGGTGTTACAATATATCTATTTATATACAACTCTCTTATAGGTTCTTTAGTTCCATCTCATCACTAGCTTGTTCCCTCCTTTCTTCTCTCTTGTTTGTCACCTTTTTCTAGATTGAAAGACTACTTTTTGCAAATATCTATGCACAGGCATCACTTTACTCGGTAATACTGAAGGTAACAGGAAAACGAATAAAAGGAGAGTTAAAAAATGCTGAAATATTTTGCTGCATCTGATTCCCATTCACAACTTTTTTAGTCGGTGATCATATATGCTTCTGAAATCTGCTGAGTGTTCAGCAGCTCATAGAATTAGACAAATTTCCTATTAAATATGATGAAGTTTGATATCACTCATTTCAAAAGAAAGGTCGTAATTTCTCTTAAAGTCTTCTGCATTGTGATCAAGTGGTTTTAACCTTTCATGAAAAAAATTCTGCAGCAGAGCATGCAAAACATAATTAATACAAAGCATTGATACGTATCCATGAAAATAATAATCAGCTTGGCTACTCCTTGATTAAAAACTGGGCATTTTTCCAACCTTTTAAAATTCATGGATATAGAGTAATTTGCTAACTTGAAGATGTTTTCTACATTACATGGTCCATAATTCCATACACATTCGCACCCTAGCAAACAAGGAAAAAAACCTGTAAGCTAAACAACAGCTTTAATCAAAATACGTAAAACCCTTGGTTCATGTCTCTGATGTATCACTGGAAAACAAACATAAAATACCAAGGCAGATCAGAGATCTGTAGTTCCTGCATAAAAGCAATACATTTAGAGCAAGTTCCAGCACCACTGATTGCTCATTTTGTTTCTTCTGAACATTTCAGGAAAAAGACAGCTTAAATCTGCAGTCAGACATATGTTTTTCTGACTTAAACAGATCAGTTCAAAATTATCAAAGGTAACTTTTTTGGGAGGAGGAACCATGAAGAATTACTATGTTTCATATAAACGTCCTAAGGACTAGCTGAAGGTCAAATTAATCTTCATTAGAGATCAAGGATAAAAACTTGATAGACTTCAAGGCTCCTTCAGGACACAAGTGAGAATGTGAGCATTCAGAGTAATGACACTGAGGAAATGTAGTTAAGAAGTGGCGAGCAAAATGTGATGGATGGTTGAATGACTAACTGCATCCTCCCTTGCAGATTGTGCTTTCAGCTGCTGAGCTATCCTAACTCATAGTCTGGCAACCCATTTCTGTTTGGTGGTATTTATTGCAAGAGCATTTTTTTTCTCTTTGCTTTCTGTCAAGGTTATTATATTATCCAGGTTTATGGAATCAGAGCAGCTAGTTGTAAATGTTATATGAAATGGAAAAAAAAAATCTACCAAATGCACAGAGGAACTACAGAGAAAGCTTTCCAGCAATTGTTGAACTATGTTACTTTCATTGATGTTACACAAACACATAGGATATGTCAGAAATGCAAGTTACCATTCCCAGGAACATGATAAATAATCTAACATAGAAATAGGTGCATGACATTTTAAAATTTTCAAATTTATTGATATTATTTTTATTTTTTTTTTCTGTCTGCCTTCTCTAAAGCCTGCCCAAGAGTACTGAAAGAATTTAACCAAAGGTTTTTGAACTAGAGATAAGACTGTCACGGAATGCTTAGTAATTTGACTTAGTCCTGCTTGAGAAAAACAGCATATTTTGAAGGTTTTTTCCAGCTTAATGAACAGGTTTTAAACATGTTCAGAATCAATTTTGAGTTACCTTTCCTCTGAATGCCAGAGATAGCAGTCCTATAGCAGTACTAAGTATTTGCTTAAAGCCGTTGCAGTTGAATGAGTTTTTGCAAGTGGACTTCATATTTTGTAAATAAAAAATAAGAAAAAAGAAAAAAAAGGGAAAGAGAAAAAGAAAGTTAAACTGATCTTAGTAAATAGTTGATACTAATATTAATTCTTGGAGCTCCTTGGGTTTTTCCAGGCTTGTAGGAAACAGAAATAAAAAACAGAACTGGGATGGAAAGATATCTGCATTGACTTTGCAGAGCAGATGTCTGAAAATGTGTTTAAATCACTTGACTTGATAGGATGCAATCTACAGTGTAGCATTAGTGCAATTTGAAATAGCATATTGCATTTATTTTCAACTTCTTTCAGCTACTCCGTTTAAATAAACGTCATATTGTTCAGACTGAGTCATGTTGCTTTGGCTCGATGACACTGTGAACACTGTAATGACATTGTCAATATATATTTAAAAAATTAGCGTTTTATCATGAAAGTTCATCTCTAGTTCTATACTAAAATTAATGCAGGTGTAAAAATAAAACCATAAATGCACTGGCAATATGCAAAACAAATTACAGAATGATCTTTAATTATATCACTGCATTACAGCAATGAGAAATCATACTAGGACAAATGGAACAGATCCTCTTGGAAGCTGTGCTAAGGTACATGAAGGACAGGGAGGTTATTTGAGACAGCCAGCATGGCTTTGCCAAGGGTGAGGCCTGCCTGACTAATCTGTTGGCCTTCTTTTATGGAGTGACCATATTAGTGGACAAGGGAAGGGTTACAGATGTAGTTTATCTGGACTTTTGTAAAGCCTTTGACTTGGTACCCTACAACATCCTTCTCTCTAAATTGGAGAGAGATGGACTTGATGACTGGACTGTTAGATGGACAAGAAAGTGGTTGGACAGTCACATCTAGAGGGTAGTGGTCAATGGCTCAGAGTTATGATGGGCTAGGTGATGTTTAAGGTCCCTTCCAACCTGTGCCATTCTATGACTCTATGATTGTTTGATCTAGTTCCAACCCCACTGCCATAGACAGGGACACCTCCCACTAGACCAGGTTGCTCAAAGCCCCATTCAGCCTGGCCTTGAACACTCACAGGATGGAGCATCCACAGCTTCTCTGGGCAACTCTTTCTAGTGCCTCACCACCCTCACAGGGACGATTTTCTTCCTGGTATCTAATCTAAACCTGCCATCTCTCAGTTTGAAGCCATTCCCCCTTGTCCTGTCGCTACAGGCCCTTGCAAAAACTTTTTCCCCATCTTTCTTGTAAGGCCATAATTAGGTCATCCCAAAGCCTTCTCTTTTCTAGGCCAAACTATCCCAATTCTCTAAGCCTTTCCTCATAGCAGAGGTGCTCCATCCTTCTAATCATCTTGAGGTCCCTTCCAACCTAGGAAATTCTATGATTCTGCAAAGTAAATTAAACACTAAAACATAGATTATATGCTTCTAAAGAAACTTTAATTCCTACAATGAATATACGTATAAATTAGATCCAAAGATTACCTCATTATGGATGTAAAAGACAATGATGACAGTTTGATACTGCTAGTATCCAATTGCTGCTATTATAACCATTCTGACTAGTTATTATACATTTTTTCATCCCTCAGAGAAAGTATTGACTATTTATGGGAGAACTGTCTAAAGTATTTTTTTTTCATTTTGGTAAGAAAAACATTGATGAAAAAGAAAAGGCAGCAAGAATTCAAGTGTCCTAGATTCTATTATAGTTGCTGTCTTATTCCTTCTCACAGCCTGGTTATTTGCCTGAAATGAAAAGATATAAAACAAAAATACAGCTGGGAGAGTGTTAGCATATTATGATAATGGTCTTAAATTTGGTTTAGGAAGTGTATAATCTTCTGTGGCTGATGGTTTGTAGGTGTTAAGGGAGAGATCAGAATAAATATTCTTGTGGGTCTCCTGACTTAACATCTGTTACTTCAGGCTTTGGGAAAGTAGATTCCAAGATCCAGCAGTGCTTCAGTACATTAATATGCATTAATGTATAGCAAGATTTTGGCAGTGTTAGAGTATATAAACAGCTTAATCTTCTTTTAGCTAAGAAGAAAAAATATGCGAGAAATATAGACCCATGCTGGCATGAGAGTATTGCTTAAATAATTGTAGAAGATATTACATGTGAAATGAAATTTGTACATGGCTATAAAACATATGATGGCAAGCAAACAGCTGGAATTTATGTAGATTCGTCTATGTAAAGGTATGAATACGCAGTGTTTTATAAGACTCCAAAACCAAGTGTATGCACAGATGTCAGAAGAAAATTTTCAACCTACTTATCAGATTGAAAGGGTTCCTAGATAATTTAGGGAGCTTAAACTAACTTTATGGTTTATGGAACAATTAATATTCCCCACATGCACAAATTTTAAATCAAAATACTTGAATACACATAAAGAAAACTTCAAATTAAGTGGAGCTGTGGTGGTAAATACACATCACTAACTTAAGGAAAACATCTCAAAGAGAGTATTATGTTTAAAGGAATTTTCAATTCATCATACAGTCCAGATTTAGGTCATTTGGTAGTACAGAGTCAGACTGCTTTGCCTTTCCTCTTGTGGCTTCATCCACTGCCTACCTAAATTAATAAATCCATATTTGAACTCAGCTATCAGGTCTTGTAGGTGAAGCTAACATTGCCTGCTTTGATCTGAAGATCTGTAACTGGCCCGGTGCTCCTGGCCTAACTGCCACAGTGAAGATCAGCAGAGATGCAGTTTTCTTGTTCCTGATAAGGAACTGTCTGCACAATGATTTCCCTTAAAGGAGAGGGGAACTTAACATTTCTAGACAACCCTCAGAAAATGCAACCAACCAAACACTAAAAACAAATTTCTTCCCTAAACCCCTAAACAAACAAGACTGCCTCATTTTCCTGCAAGTCAGGAGAAAAAAGGAAGGATTGATGGAACTGTATTAAAATATATTAATGTTATAGTCAGTGCTCCCTTGGAGTGAATATTAGAGAAGAGCTTTGATTATGGTTGGAAAACTTTTGTCAGTGCATGCTGTCTTTTTGATTCGTAATTTTATTTAAAATGCTAAAAATATAGCAACAGTGTACAACAATCTTTTCTAATGTCAGTCTTCTCTTTTTGACACTTGATATCTGTGTGTGGATTTACATCATCTTTTTCATTTGCTCTCACAGCTTTCTTTCTGGCTTTTCATGCTGTCTTTGTTTAATGGGAAAAGAAACAGACTGCTAACAGGTCTATCTACATCATTCCTGAAGTATTTGTGTAAGGGTACAATTCCAAAATCTGTCTGTAGTGAATGAATCTAGAAATAGTGTTGTCAATTATTTCCCTGCTATGATACCTCTTTCCTGTGGAGTATTTACAGGACATTGGACACTTTGTGAATAATCCATACGACCAGCTCTGAGGAGCAGTAGGCCTCACTTGACATAACTTTGGAGGTTATTAAAAGAGTAATTTATAGTTGCAAGTTGTGTGAAACTGTATGTTTACAGTTGCAAGTTATGGGAAAACTGTGTGTATGTGACCGATAAAGAGAAAGCTGGAAAGTCCCCTGGGAAGTCCCTAAGGCGGATCGGTAGGAGGGACTTTGGACGGCGCAAATGACGTCAGGACGCGTGGACAGGGCATCAGGACCAATGAACTAAAGTCATGAAGCGCGTACACGGACTGAGCTATCCAATCGCTTTGTTGTACTCACGAACCCGGAAGGAGCTGACTGTATAAAAGCTAAGCCGTCTAAATAGTAAACTGAACATCGTTTGATCATATTAATCGTCTGTGCACTGTTTCTGAACTCCTGCCACTGCACTTTCCTACATTTTTCTGTGGCTCATCAAAGGAACATTTTAAGTAAGACTACAGCAAAGCAACATTTATTGCAATGATAATTCGAGGGAAGGTTCGAATGTTAACAAACATTAAATAAATGTTTCATTTTCAATTTTGTAAATATTTCCATCTCATCACAGGAAGAAGAGCTTGGAAATAATTTTTAAAATAATTTTTTAAATCATTATTTTGATATCTTTTAAGTGAAATACTGTTATTGTGTTTAGCAATAGCGACAATTAAATATTTTTTAATTGCCTTAGGTTTATTTTCAAAATAATAAATATTATTTGATATTAGGTTGAAACTTTTTGCAAAGAGTTCCAGTTAAAAGGGTCTTTCTTTGACTCAGGGAAAATATTTATGTAGTTTATGTATTTCAAACAGGCTTCCTTTCTAATTCAAACATGAGCCAAACCACTGATTTTCCAAACATAACTCTATAAAAAAAAAAAAAAGTTGTAACTGAAGTTATGCTTCAGCATAGTTATGAGAGCACAATTTTATTAAGACAGAAGAAATAAACGTGATACATTTGGGATGTGCTTACAGTGTAACTTCTCTGTCCTTCTTGTTTCACTACTTTCTCCATATGACCTCAAAGGGAAAAGCCTACCTTGTCACCATTCTGCTCAGTGGTTCCCCCCAAATGGAAGTAAAGAAATGTTAGATATGTCCTCATATAAGCTGCTGGTTGCATGTTTTAGTACTTCGTGTTTTAAAATCTTTTAATAAATCCCTGGAGTATTGTCTGTTTGGTGGTCCATTCCATGCTGAGGATGTTTAAGTCTGTTGATTTCAATATATGGTTATGCTTCAGCTGCAGTTCAGTGAGCAGCTGAGACCATCTCCTATGCTTCTGTCTGTGAAATGAGTCCTAATGCCTTAAGTCTGAGAATACTTTACCTTCTCAGTAAAATAGACACCCTGTTTATCCTCTATGCCCCACCTACCTTGAACTGGGCAGGAAAATAGATTGTCTTTACTGGTGACAAGCTGAGTGTACTGGCCAGTGACTGTGCTGCTTGGACAGGAAGCCTGTAGGACCTTCCCTCGACTCCTTGGCACCCAAGCTATTTAGTGAATGCACAAACTAAGATCTAAACATCACTCAAATCTTTACTTTCTACTCAAGTTAATTTCAAGTTGACCTCTGTATTCACAGAGCTATTAGAAAACACTGGCAGGCAGGCACAGGGCAACTCTATTGTAGAAGCTTTTTTGCATAAGGAAGTAAGCTAAAACTTGATCATTTGGCACATCCTTAAAGCTTCTGTTGTTGATATTCAGGTAGTACTTAACATCTGCTGCTGTCCATGATAATACTCTAATACATTTAAGGTAATTCAGAGAGTGGAGTCTATAATAACATGATGCCTGTGAAAGCACACTTTTAAACTTGGCTGGATTTGGCTTTTTCAAAACATGAAGTTTCTGGCATTTATTCCTTTAGATATTTTTTTAAAAATACTGTTGTTAGCGGTGCTGTTGCCAGTGAATGATTTGAGTGAAATCAGCTGCAGAGCATGGCATTCCACTTTATGCCATGTGCCTACTTTATCTTAAGTTTGAAACACATTGGTTTTATAATGTTGGGTTGGTTGATTGGATTTTTTTTTTCCTTTTTTTTGAATCGGGTAAGTTTAGTTATTGCAAAAGCAAGACTATTTGTAACGGTTTGGGCCAAATATAGTGCAGTCAGATGCTATGGAAGTTTACCTTAAGAGCCTTGACAACCTCTTAATCTTGATTTGTAGCACACCATCTATTCTAGTCATGGTCATTTAGAAAACATATAATGCATGTCATGCTAAATTGCACACTAGATGTTTGTTTAGTATGGATGCAATTACACCATAAACTGAATTGCAATTAAAACTGAAAAATAGACCTGTAGCAATATTTTCAAAGTTTATAGGTCTTTATGCTAAACCACATTTTAGATTTTCCCAAACAACTTATAGTCATTTTACTGCCTGTTAACACTCCCCTCTTGATGAGGTAAGGGAAAATGGGCATTACATTCTGATTTGACAAGCTTTAAGTTTTAAGCTCATGTATGGTTCCAAGTAGGGATGCAGGACATGCTGCAGTATTAAGGGCAGGTTTTAGTTTGCTGTGCCTGGAGATTCATTCCTCCTGCTCTGTGAATTGTTTTGATACCTGTCTCATACTTGAAATTCTTCCGTCCTTGCACTTTCAAAACTTCCACTGACCAATCTCAGTATTGATTACTCATTAACTGTAACAATCCTTCTTGGTTGTTTGATATCTTTAATCTTTTTGTCCATCTCCATAATTAATCAATATTTGTATTGTCATGGAGACAATATATCCGCATCCAGGGTCATGCATCTGCAAATTCACAGAGTATGTTTGTAAGACAGACTGGTATAGAAACAGCTTAACACTTTCCCAGATAGAAGAGGAAAGCATTTCAACATATTGTAAATACAAAGACATGTATGACGGAGTTACCTGTTACCTGTCATTGCATTTTCTTTCTACCGACAGGTCCCATAAGCAGCATTTTGGTGAATAAGTATGGTAGCCGGCCTGTGATGATAGCAGGTGGTATCCTGTGTTCATTTGGAATGATTGCAAGCTCTTTCTGCAATAGCGTCCTTGAACTATATATATGTATTGGTGTGGTTGGAGGTAAGAGTCCTGTTTAAAAGGTTATATTATATGTTGTTATATTATATGTTGTTATGTTACATTACATATATTACTATATAAAATTATTTCTAATAATGTTCTGCCAATGAGCCTTACTGATCAAGAATCCTCTGTGTACAGAGGCAATCCAAGAAGGTAGCAAGATCAGTTAATTCCAGCTACCTGAACTATCTAATCCTTTAAATTAGCTGGTAGGCTGTTAAATTATTTCTTTTGATAATTCAGAAACAACTCATGAATTTATTCAGTCAATGATGTATGTATGGACTGTTCCACACTGCCCTATAATAATGGTATAAAAATTGATTGGCTTGTGACAACACTTATTACAGTCATTTGTGTACAATTTCACATTCATTCTTTTAGCTTTCTGTCATGTTGCACTGCAAGCAGGTTGAGAGATGCTAGTAGAATTTTAGTAAAATTGTGAAAGCTTGTACCACTTTTCTTTAGGTTTGTACATACATATAGTCTTTCAGAAAAGTATAAACTTTCAGTGCAATACTTTTCTGTTTAAAATCTGCCCAGTGTCAATAATGAAATTAATCATTATCATCTATCTGAGGCCTAGATATTGCCTAAAGCAATGAACTAAAGTTATCGCGATGCCAGTGAATTAAATAACTTCCTTTTCAAAAGTTGTGGATTTTTTTTAAATTCCCTTCTCAGAATAAGGAAGGCAAGGTGAAATATCGACAGGTAATAAATGAATGTATATTACATAAGAATATGTATTATTATGAATTGTATATTCAAGCTCATCTTTCTTTATGTTGGGACTAAAGGAGTCCTTCTTTATTTAGTGATTAATTCTTAAATTTCTTATTTTTGATATCCTAAACTCAGGGCCACTGAAAGAATAAAGTCAGAGTCCAGGAATGGGCCATCAGAGAAGAAAACTTCAGTGCCATCAAGCAGATGCAAAGCTACTTATATCTTATTGCCCAGATGTCGTTATAGAGAGAGAAGACCTAGAGGTTCAGCTTAGGGTTCAGCTTATACATTCAGCTGATGTGGATGGGTGATCTGATCCAATGTGCGTCCTCTGTAACTCTTCCACTATTAATGATGACATGGGGAACAGGAGCTGAATATGCTCTACAATAATTTGCTATTTTAAGCTCCAGTTTAGTAGACAACTTGGATCTTAATTAGGGTTGGAAATAAAAAAAAATAGGAGATTTATGCATTTAAATACACCCTGCATTCATTATAGCTGAGGCGACATTTAATAACTTTGGTAAAATGAGCCAAGAGAGAATTGCATTATAGCTTAGCAAATATAAAAGTGATGAGTCAAGGCATTGATAACCATAGTTCCTCTCAATGTGATTGCCCTGACTCTATCATTGCTGAAACACATCAAGGAATTTTGGCTTTTAATGCAGTGCTACAGGGGGGAATGGACCAAATGCCACCATGACGCAGTCTTGACATTAACACACGTAGACAGCAATGAAGCTGTATTTCATCCTCTGATGCTAGTTGGTTTTTATCTTTATTGAGAATCACTGGATTAGATAGTGGTCATTTTAAAAATAACTTGAAAGAGGTGCAATATGTTTTTCAATGCGTGACCTGCAATAATATTGTCTTTTATGTGTCGTTTAGGTCTGGGTTTAGCATTCAACTTACAGCCTGCCTTAACCATGATTGGCAAGTATTTCTATAAGAAGCGTCCCATTGCTAATGGATTGGCCATGGCTGGAAGTCCAGTGTTTCTGAGCACATTGGCACCTCTCAATCAATTCCTCTTTAACGCTTTTGGCTGGAAAGGAAGCTTTCTTATTCTGGGAGGACTTCTTTTGAACTGCTGTGTGGCTGGGTCACTTATGAGACCTGTTGGACCGAAAAAAGTCCCAACTGTGAAAAAAGATGTTGAAAAAGGCACAGGAGATTCTGCCTTGCACAAAAACAACAAGAAGTCTTGTTGGCAAACTATGAATAAGTATCTAGATCTGTCCCTCTTCAAACACAGAGGGTTTCTGATCTATTTGTCAGGAAATGTCATTATGTTTATTGGTTTCTTTGCTCCAATAGTGTTCTTGGCTCCTTATGCCAAGCACAAGGGAATTGATGAATATTCTGCTGCTTTTTTGCTGTCGATCTTAGCCTTTGTAGACATGTTTGCTAGGCCTTCAATGGGACTCGTGGCAAACTCCAGGTTTATCCGGCCAAAGATTCAGTATTTTTTTAGTTTTGCTGTCTTGTACAATGGGGTCTGTCATATCTTGTGCCCTCTGGCAAAAAATTACACTGGCTTGGTGATATATGCTGTATTTTTTGGATTTGCATTTGGAATGGTTAGCAGCGTTCTTTTTGAGACATTGATGGACCTCGTTGGGGCTGCCAGATTTTCCAGTGCGGTTGGACTTGTCACCATTGTGGAATGTTGTCCTGTGCTCATAGGCCCTCCTCTAGGAGGTAAGAATCTATTTCTTTCCATTTTTTCAGACATTACAGCGTAATCTTGCAATTTAACATTGAATAAATATAAACATTGTTCTTAACATTATTTAATGTTTTTGCTATGACTAGAAGTGTACTGTAGCAGCAGTGTCTTTGGGCTTTGCAGCTGCAGGTTCACATGAGAATCTAAAGGCATTTATTGCGTGCATTTGCAAACAATAGATTAAGACTGTATCTCTACTGGCCCATAAATCCATGTGGTAAACGTATGTTTTCCTGATAGCACATAGGGCTAGTTTTGCAACCTTGAGTTACATATATTCATCTCAAATTTGCTCTTTGACAATGAAGTTCTTACTCTCTTGAATCGATTGAGTCCGTTTTTGTGAAGATCTCACAGAGTGGCTTATAAATTCTCCAGCCTAGTGACAGCTCAAGGAGCAATCTCGTACACTCGCTTAAACAATTTTAGTTTGTCTACACAGAGAGGATTGACATTTCCAGAGAGAAAAAAATAGCAGGGGGGTGTCAAAAGAACAGGGGCATCCACAGTAGCCTAGGCAGGGTGCATGCATGGTGGGATTCCATCATGGTGCTGTGAAGCGTTGCACCCTAGCATGATTACACACCACAGCTCTGCTCACATTCAGTTCTTTCACATGTTTCAATAGCCAATGGATAAGGCAATTCAGAATGTGAACTGACTGAAAGATGGCAATGTTACCAACTTCTCTCTTTCGAGTGTAAGGGGAGCTTAAAGAGAGCCTAGATGTATAGCTTAGACTACACTCATAACTTCTTGGCTTCTTGCAGCAAAAATGATGAAATCTTATGTAAAATATTTTCTGTTTGCTAGCTTTTTAGTCAGTATTTGGTAATGCTGCTTGGTAAAGCTTTATAATTTTAAGGTCTCTGATGATATAAGAAACTAAAAAAATAGATGCTCAAATCTTGTTGAGGAGCATTGGTGTGTATCTTGGTGTGTGTGTTGCAGTGTAAACCTAACAATATGAGAATACAAAGATAGTGAGATTGCCAACTTTTTGAACATATACTATACTCACATAAACACTGCCTCAGAAGTCAGCAAGATTATGTGTGCCTAAAACCATTTCTGCATGTCAAAGTGCTTTAGATTATCGTCAGTATTTCTGTGAAAATAGCATTGTTGTGTGCAATTGTAAATATGCCAAAACAATTCCAGTCGTTTCAGTATAAAATAATATTTGTACAAGTAAATTTTTAATACTTCTCAAGGCATTCCATATTTTTATCATCATTTAGCATACAAATTCATTTTGATAAAAGTTGAACAAAATACATTTTTCTCACACAGACTCTTCCTATGCCACCTAGTGGGGGGTCTGAGCCTGTGACCTCTGGAGTGCAGCCTTTTCAGTCAGGTTCTGAAATCAGTGTGAACTCTAAAGATATTAAATCTAATATTTATGGAGCAATAGCTTACATAATTATTTATTTTTCAGTATATTAGCTTTTCAGGAGTTTTGAAAAACATTTGATTGTGCTATAGTTGTATGAATAATTGATTTAACTTGTTAAATAGAGGCAACAAAAGGAAGGAACACATGAAAAGGCTAAGTTCCAGTTTTGACTAGTTCATATCCTTTAAAATATTATACAGAAGTAATGCTAATTCAGAATTTAATTTTTAAACATCAGTTTTATGAGACTGCTCATCAATAAAAATCGGCAAATTGCACTATTTACACTAATAAGTGAATTGTACACTTGCAGTGCTATTTTGAATTTTTCCCAATACTAGGTTTGGGGTAAAAAAAAAAAAAAGTTCTAGAATAATTTAATGGCTTCTAAATGTGTATCCAGTGAATAGACTAGCATTATGTCTTCAACACAGTAAAAGCATCTAAATACATACTAAATTGAAGTGTGAAGGTTATCTTGAGAATTTCAGTTATAGTGTAGCAGAGTTCAGAGCTAAATACTTGGGTGTGTACAAATGTTGATTTGGGAATTGTGAAAATTTAGAAGGAATGGCTGATAAATGGAAAGAACTGTTATAATTTATTTTCCTTGCCATGACCAAGTTAATCACAGAGGTGTGAACGTAATTTTTACATACAGGCCTCATAGTTTAAAACTCATCAGTTAAGCATGATGGCTGAAGGCTCTCTCTTTCAGCAGTCACAGGAAAGTAAACTTGAAAAGCAGCCTTTTGATGCACAGACAGCAGCCTAAGAAGGCCCATACCTCTTCATCCTATTGTGTGTATACAGCCTCAGTGAGTACCAGGCATTCCAAAACAATAATAAACACAATTAGAACATGAATAAAATGAAAGACTGAAAATAAAAGAGCTAAAAAACTGTCTGTCATTATTCATTAAGCTTTACTTACATTGTTCTTCAATATTCTGTAATTGTCAGCGACTCCAATGACAATTGCTAGCTTCACTAATACAGGTTTTGTTATAGTTCCACTCTCTATGTTAGAAAATTTTAACATGTTAAAAATACTTTTCTGCTCCTACTTCAAAACCAAGAAATATATAGATATTTGTCCAAGAGAAGGATGTGGATTGTATTTGGCATCCTAGTCTAAATACTCTTTCTTGTTTTTGTATTTCAGGTTGGTTAGTAGATGTTACTGGTGAATATCAGTACATGTATTTTGTCTGCGGAGTGATTGTGACTGTGGCCAGTATCTGGTTGTTCATTGGCAATGCCATCAACTACAGGCTTTTGGCAAAAGAAAAGAAACTAGAAGATGAGAAGCAAAAAGCTCAGAAGAATGCTGACTCAAAGGAAGTGGAACCATTAACAAATAACGAGAATGAAGATGCTTCCAGCAGAACCGACAAAGCTCTTGAAGATCCCTCAGAAAGAGAAACCAATATTTAATCTGCATTATAGCTCAGAAGTCAATATTTATGACCTCCATTAGGAATCAAGACACAGGCCAAGTTTTGTGGTAATAATGATCAGTCACAATATTGGATGGGAACAGATTTTTGCCCTATGGCAAAACTTTAAGTCAAATTTCTATCTACAGTTTATTTATTTCAGCGATACAAAATTATGATTACAGAGGTAGTGATTCCATGCAAAGGAATCCATCAGACTTTGACTCTGGACAATCAAGAGTCAGGTAAACCAGACTATAAAGCCTTCCAATGACAAACATTTTTGTTTCAAAGTATATCTACTGCAAAAGTATCTTCTGCTCTTATTTGGGAAGATACTTGCATTCATCCTTAAAGTATGGTTAAAGTCAGTTGAAATAATTTGCCCAAACTCTACTTACCACTGATATTAAAGAGAATATAAGTTCAAAGATTTGTTTCAAAAGAGGCAGAGTACCTGACTGAAAGCACACAGAAACTCTTTTTGTATTTTGTATTCTCACTAGATAAAAAATACATGTCTGTATAAACAATTATATTATGGATGTAAAAGTTAGGGGTAGAAGATGAACAACTAGTGGGCACCATCTCTAAAATACAATAAACAGCTGATTTATAATATATTCCAGAAGTAGTTTCTTCCTGTGATAGCTGACTACATTGTACTTCAGCATACGCATTTGAACACAAAGTACATTCAGATGTCACTAATTCAAACTAAGCTGAAATCTGCCTGTACATAAAATATTTAAACCCAAGATTTGCATTGCTAACAAGTGTGTCAATTAGTTTGTTTGATTATGCATTCCTATGTGGCTGAATGATCTGGATCAGTCTGTGAAGCCTTTTTCCTAAAGGGACTAGATTCAGAATCTGCTGAAGTTAAAAGGATACTAACCCTTGGCTTTTGTGGCCCAAATCAGTTTTGTTGCAATGACTTCAAAGTAAATGCTTGGCTTTATTGGCAAGTCACTAGTTATTTGATGGTTTCCTGAGAGGAGATTTAAGGTCTAACTTCAGGTCTTTGCAGATAGGTATCTTCATACCAGTTCTCATTTCCCTTTCGCATGAATTTAGTGAAAAGCTGCTGCTTTTTTTTTTTGTAATGCTGCTTTGAGCAAAAATGCTGCAAGGCACCTTGACAATGCCAGTCTAGAAGCTTTGTGCAGGAAGCTTTGTCATATCAGTTCTGTGCAGAATATTTAGTCTTGTGTGTACAATTTCACGCAGACACTCATATAAATTAAAATGTACACAATTGTCCTCCTCCTTTAGACAAAAGAAAGCATAAGTCTACAGTTTTACCTTACAGAAATCATTTAGCATTGCATTTGAAAGCTAAAAGTGCAAGCTTCTGAAGGTAATAAATGAAAATATTTCTGTTGTATTTCTAAGTAAGGAAAGGTGCTATTCGTTTTGGAGAGATGCATATAAATGCCTCAGAAATTGTGAAAATTAAGGATCTGATTCATAAGACATTTATGCACTGTTTATGCAGGATAAACCTACATTCAATTCCAGGAAAAGAATATCATTCCTTTTAGTCCTCTTCTAAATCTCAAAAAGTTGGAAATATAGTGCACAGTTGTGGTAAACACACTTTAAAGTGCCAGTAACAAAAGAAAAAAATTGTTAGTAAAATTTAGCAGAGTGCTTTTAGGATGTTATTTCTTAATATTATTAATATTATTATGTTCAATATGATTATTTTAATTTTTCTTCTAAAAATTTTGGTTGTGCTTATTTCAGTTTTTCTGGGTTAGCCTCTCATATAGTATGATGTTCCACAGTAGTGCTGAACTTTTTAATTATCTCAGCACTGTTTTGGGGGAGAAGCATCATGAATCTACTCTCAGCATGGTACGGAAGTTAATACCTACTTTTTACCTAATTATATTCAGGAAAACCAGACATCTCCAATGAGTCCTGTAGTTTTACAGAAGCATCAGCAGCAAAATATATGCATTTCAGAGTTTTGGGAGCAAATATGTTTTGGATGTTCAGATTTGAGCAGTGTTCTGTGTAAAGGGGAATGATTTAGTCCCAGTAAAATTACAGTTTTTCTCCCAGCCCCCAGCTTCAGAGAGGAAATAAATACGTTGCATCTGCTAGCACCCCATGAGATAGAAGCATTGCTCTCTTTTTTGACTATACAAACATACTGAGTGCATTCCAGGACCTGTGGAGACCTTGTGTGCCCATAGCCAGAGGGTGATGAGGACTCTCATAGACACTAAGCTTTCATACAGTGAGGAATATCGGCTATAAATACTGGATTGCAAAAGAAGAACAGAAATTTTAGCTGAAGCGTAGTCATCAGGAACATCAGTCTGCTCTTACAGCAGCTGGTAGAAAGGCAGAGATTATTTGAAAAGAGATTAATACAGAGACTGAACAAAAATGTCTGAGGCAAAATTGTAGGTGCCTATTATCTCTTTGCAAAAAACAGCATGATTAAGAATACGGAGTAGAAGACAACAAGTGTCAGCTTTTGACTGAAGGCTGACAACACTTAACAGTGTTGCTGTTGCTGAGTAAAAATGATGATAAAAAAAGTCTCTCAGGAAATATGCAGGCAACTTGCCTGTTCTATGCAGGATCTCAGAATACAATACAAAATGGCATAGGAAATAAGGGAAAAACAAGGTTCATTGAGCCACAGACACACCTGACCACTAGTAACAAAAATTATGTTACTATCTCGGAGGAAATAAAAATTTCTTTAAACCCTCTACAGAGATGCTGCTCTTTCATCTCTGGTAAAGTATGGTAAAAAATAATAGGAATGAAAGAGCTACTTTACCACCACTCACCAATGTACAATTTTTAATCCTGTAAGGCTAAATGATGCAGCAGACAACTGCATATAAAGTAGGAAGACATTTCCTTACACGTCTTTCATTAGTTTTCATCTTAATACTAGCAACAGAATAAAAACCATCAGCATACTCTTGATATTACTGAATATTAAAGAAGTTAAAATCCAGGGATTAATGAAGAAAATTGGAACCATATCTATGCAAAAACTGCCTTCAATTAAAAACCTGTGTCTTCCAAATAACAGGTCCTAATGGGGCAATTGCCTCATAGTAGAGGTAGGTGATATTTCTAAAAGTAATGATAATAATAAACTGTCTTGAATCAACGATATACTGAGCAACAAAGTAGCAAAATGAGTATAATTTGCCTTCAAACCCCTGAATATCACTCTTACTTGCACTGACCTGTAATTTGTACTGTAAATCATTTCATCTTTACATTTCCGCTTTTATAATTAGACCTGAGTATATACACCATCTCTCTAAATTCCTCTGGTTTCTTTTAATTAACTCACCCTCAGTCTGAACCACTGCAGGGTCAGGACTAAGAGATTCCCCTGCCCAGTGATGAAGAAATATACCACATGCATCTGTTATGCACTGTAAAAATCTGTAGTCTCTGTCAATCAGTGCAAGCAAATCCTTAATTGGTTTTATTCTCATTTATACTCATGTATAGCTCATTCTTTTCTCTGCCACAGTATGACTAAGCCTAATTATCCTCTTGCTCTTATTTAATCAATCCAGAAAAAATAATGCCAAATTTTAAAATTAGTAGGAAAGTGGATAACATCAATAATATTTTTTTCCCATTTAACATCAAGGTCAAATTTCAAGTTGTTTTAGTGAACACATCGAGATACTTTTCTTTCTTTAGGTTTTTTGATATAGAACTCTCTACTAGCTGGAGAGTTCTGTATTGCCCTTTCCAACTCCAGAGAAAGACTTCTCACTATTAATTTTCTGTACTATTTCAGGAACATATAAAAATTTCACCCCTCCCACTTTTTTGCATTGAACTGCGGTTGCAATTGTTGTCAGTTCTGTATTTCCATTCATGAGTTCAAAAAAGCATCTTTTTGTATGAAATCCTGTGCATAAGTAGTCAGACTACAATTTCAGGAGTGTGATTTGTGAACTGTTTTGACAGAGCTAGGGAAAATCTACTTCACCTTAAAACAGATTTTTTAAGGGATGCTATCCTTATGAGAGGAATTTCAACTTTTACTGCTGAAATGAATGGCAGGAATTTCACTGATATTGTGATTCAAAATTTGTGTGAATCTTAATGGTCACTTTGCATATCAGCATCTAGTATGCTTAAAAAGATTTGTCAATATATACATGATTTTTCCTCTTCAAGAATTCTTGTTCCTCTTGAAAGTTTCCCACTTCCACTACCCCATCACATTTTTCATTTTGATGTAACACAAAGAATTTCGACCAGGAATGTAGTGACTTATCTTTAATGCTTTCTTGTAGTTGTTTTTCCCGAAATGCCACATTTGCCATGCTGCCAAATGCAATGTTTTTCACTTGCTACTTTCAGGTCAGGTTGTGAGTATTAGTGGAGAGGTGTTACTGAGATACAGAATAAGCTGCAGATACCACATAAAGCCAGATTTGGGGCAGCTATCAGGATTTCACTAAACAAAACCAGTGACCACTTTTATAGATGAACATGCTGACGACACTGACAATTTTGCCTGTAAAAAAACTGAATCGGGCAACTTTTGTTAGTTTCTCTATAGATGACTATTTTTCTACTCACAGAGAGGAATATAAAGGGAATTTTAAAATAATTATTTTCAGAGATGGTATATCAGTTTTAACAAGGCTGTCTAGATTTTTCTTTGGGGGGTGCACTTCTGATATTTGTGCATATGTATACATTGAAAGTTCCTGCATGTACTATCACCTTTTTAATCACAATTTGCATAAGCATTGCTATGTGATTTCAACATAGTTTGCAGGTTGTAGTTTTGCAGTTCAAATTTTTCTCATCATCTACCTCTTAGTTGAAGTTTGGAGTCTTGCACAATCCTGGAAGAATAGAGTTGACAAAATGCACAATGATAAAACCTGTAGAGACTATTAGAAAGTCTCACAAATATTTGAAGCTGCTTACTGTTCTATTTTTAAGGCAGTGCATATCTATGACCAAATTCTTTGAATCAATTGACATAGCTTTATTAAGCCTAAAGACTTAACCCATACTTATGAAGTTTTTACATCACTGACCTGGTATAAAAATTCAAAGTGTGATTTAGATATCTGGAGTCTACTGACCTTTCCGTGAGATTGGCCTGCCTTTCTTTTTTGTTTGTTTTCTTATAGTTACTGAGTTAGTGAAATTAGTAAAGTTAATACATCCAGTTTTTAATAGTAGTACAGAACACTTCGTGTTTTGTATCCCTGAAAAAAATTGTTGTGGTTTTTTTTAAATTTAGAAATAATATCAAATTTTAGCTTGTTTTTCCTTTCATGGGGTCGTTGAGGGAGATGATCACAACATATTGGGTTGGGGCTATGAATAATGATTGTTCTTCATGCGCTCTTTATAAAACCAGAGATGATTGTTTCTTCAAAGATATTCTTCAAACCATTCTTGCCTTCTAGGACCTAGTACAAAGTCCACTGAAGCTGACATAAAAATACCTATCAAAGAGCTTTATCAGATGTTGGGGGTGATGTGGCTTCAGTGGAGGCTTGAGCCTTATTTTCTCCATACCAAATCTCAGGAGTATCAGCAAATGTGGAATTTGTTATAACTGGCAAATTTGCTATGCCTGCATATTCCTAACTATTCAGTCCCTAAATTAACGCACAATGTGTATTATTTTAATAGTCTGTGTATATAAATAAATTTTAAGAATCCCACCATAAACTCTGAATGTAGATTATAAAATATAGAGGACATATTTAAATAAATATCCAAACAAATCTGTTAACCCCAAAGGAAATTATCTATTTCCTTTCAAGCCTTCTTTGAGCAGTGTATAATCATTCTTTTTCTTTCTTCTGGAGAAAATGGTTTATGTCTTTTGTGAATGTATATATAGACATATATATATAAGGGAATATATATGCAGAAGTGGTATGTGTGTATATATGTATTCCCCTATATATAAAACTCTAATTTATATATATTATATATATATAAAATATATATAATATTTTAGAGTAAGTTGCATATTGTGCCTGATAAATTCAACATATTTGTAAACAAATAAAATACTTCTACAAATGACAGAAAAATTTAAAGCTTTTCTGTAAGAGTATGTGTTATTTTTCACTTTCTGCTAGATTTATTTATAGTAGAAAATCGTTCAAAAAGCTGCAATATTACATAACACTGATTTCCAACCATCATTCAGTTCAAAGCAGCCTAAGATCACTGAGAATTTTCATTGATGTAGGTGGTAAACCCTACATTGTTGGTGAATTTGATTGTTGGGTGTTTTTGCCATGGAAATCTTAACTAAATGATCTTTGAACAGACTGCAATAGACTGAGTTTTCATTTATTGTGGTATGTATGACCAGTTCGTACAAAGTATCAATGGATGTGATATTCTTGTAACAAATATGGAAAATGAGAATACTCTTGGGCCTACAAACAATATCTTGTTAAATTATTATGGGAAACTCTCCAGAACACTAGTCACTAAAAACACTGATAATTTATCATACCTTTTAGAGGTTTTGGTGTTTTTATTTTGTCTGCAAGTGGGCAAGCCCATGAAAAGTCTACATGTGGCTCTCACTCTTTAAAAAAGTGCTACCTTAAAATTATTGATGGTTTTTTTAAAAGTGGTACACAAATCACTTACATAAATACACTTCCTGCAGAGTGATATAGCTGCATTTTCCATTTATGGCCTACTAGGGAAGATCACTGTATCTGCAGTTTATCAACAGACTTTGGTATTGCTATGCAATAATTAAACATGCAGTAGCCATTGTTGTTGTCTAATAAAATTGTTTCTTCCTTTTTGTATTTTGCAATACTGTATGGTTTTTACTTGAATATATTGGCTAGATTTTTTTTTTGACAATCATTTATTAGCTAGAGGTGCTATTTATGTTCCAAAGAGATCTGAGTGAATGACAGCATTCTCTTTCTAGATGCCAAATTCTTTTCTTGACCTGACAAAATTAATTGTTCATAGTGTATATTAACCCTGTAAAAATGCTTATGCATTGCATTTCATTGTATTTAAACACATTTTTGCTCATTAATTTCTATTCCAGACTTGTACTACTGTGTAATATGTCGAGTTTGTCCATATATATTTATGGAAAATTACAATAAAAATTGTGTATAATAACCAATTGAGGGGGGAGGGGAAGAAAAGAAAAATTAAAATAAAATTTCCATGTAAAGTTTCTGAAAGGATGTAAATGCTGTTTTCTTAGACTCCTTAATAGTCTTACACCTTCGGAGTGTGCCAATATTCCTGTGTTATTGATTGATTCATTATTCAAATGTAGCAAAAAATCCCTTATCTTTGCATACAGAAGCAGAACTTCAAGATTTCCTATGTAGAAAAGATACTACCAGTAGCAGAACATGCTTCCAGCTACTTGCTATTCCTGATTCCACCATAACTAAGATTTAATATCATACATTACTCAAATACCACCTTTACAATAAGGATTTTTTTTCCCATTACTTGAATTGGGATGTTTTTCTATGTTCCATATACATGCAAAAATCATTCTCCAATTACCAATATTTGTTTTGATACAGAGGAGGAATTTAACCATATGGCTTGAAACATTGTATGTAGACAACTCTATTTTGTAGCAGCTTTCTAAATGTTAGAAGTTCCTATGTTTTTGTCAATTGACTTAAGTCTACAATTGCTTGCCTCAGTTAAATAGATATTTATTTACAGAAGGTGATTGGATATTTAAAATTAAGATATGAAGGAGATGTTTGAGACATTATTAGAGATACTGCCTTTGCATACTGTCTAAACACCTTTTACGCAGACGCACAGTAAATTACTAGGAAACAAAGGTATAACAGATGAGCTATTGAATAAGAAAGAAATAACTTCATCAGAGCAAATGGTTGTTATTTTCATACTTCTAGTAACTGTAAAATCTATTTTCAAAGAATTATGTCTATATCCTCTTGACATGAAAGTTTTGATTCAGCTCCCAGAATATACTTAGATTTTGTTTAAATTACCCTTGCAATATATGCATATCTGTGTATTTTAATATTCATAAAAATACATTTTCAGGCGTTGGCCGGGGGGAAAAAAAAAAGTTAAAAATACATAATGGTAAAATTGTCCCTTTGGCACAGCAAACAAGGTATGATATTGAACCCTGCTCAAAGACATTGATGATATCATTTTCATGCCTAAGAATATGTTGCCTCACAGAATCTGATCGCACAACTAAAATACATTGTTAGGAAATAAATACTGAATTCAGAAAAATCATTCCTCTTCCTGAAGTTTTTTATTTTGATAGTGTAGTGGCAAGACAGGTGGAGACTTCAGTCTGTAGTTTGTCTCTAAGATCAGCTGTTACTGTTTTCCCACATACGGTATTTTATTCTACCAATGAGCCCTTTTAGCTCTGCAGGTTATCCCAAGTTCAGTAAATTTGCCACTGCAGTTCAGCATTAATAACTTCAACAGTTTTATTTCTCTGACCAGGAGTTAAAAGCATTACCATTCAATAAAGTTCTTAATCCATAACATGCAGTCAACCCTTAACTTTTGTGGGATCTGCACTCCAACTGGTTCCCTGTAAGTTTATGGGACCTTGATGGGTTTAATCTGAGAATACTCAAAGAGCTGGCTGAAGTCATCATGAAACCTCTGTCAATGATTTTCAAACCGTCTTGGGAATATGAAGAGGATCCAGTTGACTGGAAGCTGGCAAACAACTGCATTTGCCATAACATATTATGCTTTTCTCCATCTTCTTATATTAAGACAGTGCCCTAGAGATCAGGGATGCTGAGTTTATTTTTTTAAATATAGAAGTCTGAATATAAGTCAAAGAAAATTAAATGCTATACATAGTGCATTAACAAGAGACACATAATTGGTGATTGTCATTCACTGGTCAAAAAAGTAGTTCAGTTTTCATTGGATGACTTCTAATTACCAGTGCCTGGTGACACCAAGATGTAAGTCTATCCCATAACAAAACAAATATTTGGTTAAAATATATCCACTCTGTTGAACAACTGTTTTTTCTCATAGAAACTTCCTACAGGATCCTACTTTATAATGTAATGATGTTCCACCTCAAGACTCATATGTGAAAATATGATTCTGTTCTTTCTTTACTAGCATGAGACCTCCATCTTGCTGTCTTTTCTGTACAAAGGAACTCTTTACCTAATCTGTGGTTCCACTATTTTTTCTCACCAAATATAAAAAAAGATCATACACCTGGACAAAATACAAAACCACTGAGACAGATTGATATTTTAAGGACATTTTACCCACTTTTTGTCCTTTAGCACAGATGGATCTTAAAACATCTGGAACTGTACTGTCTTAAATTCAGTTTAAAATTTTAGAATTGCAGATTTCACATATTATTTGCAAATTACCTCAAATCAGTATTTCAAATTAGTATATCAGAATGAAAAGTAATTTTTCAAAACTAATATTAATCCTAGATGATTATCTTTTTTAGGATTTTGTCAAAATTTGGAGTAATGCGCCTGGAAGGTAATTACTTACCCTCTTTCATGTGTTCTTCTCCTAACTTTTTCACTGATACTGATCATACAAAAAGTACATATCAAGTATAATAATATAGTTTAGCTACTAGACATGGATCTTCTAAAAAAATACACCTAAACAACAACAGAAAAGGCAAAAAAATAATTATTTTCCAACCATTTGGAAAAACAAAACCCCTCAGACCTTATGTGATAAAAAGCATCTCTGAGAAATTTCTTGGAAATGGCAAAGTCTCCATAAAGAAAATATTAATCCAAATGCTTGCCTGGAGGAGATACTGCTCAGCATTTGTAGATATCATCCTAAAATCTTGCACATATTATTTCAATTAAAGAGAGAAATAGGTGTTAATATCTGGAAATTGTCAATTTTAATTTGAGTGCTTTTAAGCAGTAGGATCTATGCAAGCATTTCTTTTGTTTCATAAAAAAACAAAAACAAAAACAAAAAAAAACACCGAAAAACTATGAATTTTCTTTCTTTTGATATGTCTCTTTTCTTTTCTGAATTTAATTATATTTTTTTCTGCTGGAAATTGTGTAACTCTCAAAAGTTTCTTTTAAAATAAGTTTAAAAGTAACACTAAAAGAAAACATTTGTTTTATATGATCTCATTCAGATATCCCTAACTTGTTTGTGCTTGTATTTTCCACAAAATAAATATTTTCAGAAATGGTCCTCTAGAATCCTAAAGCTGTATCTAGGTACCAAAAGAAATGGCAACATTTTCTGAAATATCACAGATGTATCAGTTTTCACTGACAAAGAGTTTATGTTGGAAGAGCAGTGATTCATTTTGCCAACCATCATTATATACTTTGATTAATAACTGCAATTCCAGTTTGGCATGAATGATAAATGAGTAACAGTTAGGCACTATAACTATTCAGTTCAATCACTGAACTGAATAACTGGGGGAAAATGGTTGAGGTTGAAATGAAGGGGTTTTTTTCCCTTCACAGAAAAAGTGCTTATTTGCTTTAATTGCAAAACAAAGCTTTTCGATTTCATTTTGGACCTTCTAAATGGAAATAAAGAGAGAATTGGATATGATTTATAAAACAACGGGATTTGGCAATGATCACATGATTCATCAGACATAGTGACAAATTTTGTTCTTTCTTCTACCTGGCATGAATGAACCCATCATTCCCTCTTCTAAAGCTGCTGGAGATTCAGGACAGAGTTGCTATCCTGCTGATGATTTTTATTGCTGCAGAGATTAGCAATCCTTTGTTCCAATTCTCATGCTGACACTCTACCACCTGGACTATATGTCTTTGAACAGCAAATACTTGATGCAAATTGAAGGAACAACAATAAAAGAAATTTCTAATACCTGCACATCAGAAAAATCCTATGGAATTGTGTTTGGGGTGTATCACCACAAATGCATTGGTTTGAAAAGATACAATACTCATGGCTTTTGAAAGACTGAAAAAAAAAGTATATTAGCATTAATAATCTCCAATTTCTTTGTACTCATGTCCATTTTACTGATGTCCAGTGCAAATAAAAAGGTTTTTTTGGGGTATTAATAAAATCCATACTCAGCTGTTCTGTGTTTACATCAACACTGGACTTATTGTATTTGTTTGAGGTACAGTCTGAGTTGATTGAAAATTACTTCCTCATAGAACTAGATATTTTTCTTCTCATCCTCAAACCCAGAGGGGTAAAAGTTTGGTCTGGATACAAAAAGTAACTGAAAATGGGAAATAATGCCCCAAAGTAGCAATTATTTTCCAAGAGAATTAATCTTTCTGGCAATGTTATTCCCACAAGTAACAGTGTCATTAAATGGTCTTAATTCTAGGTTCCACTCAAGTTTATTAAAGCAAGATTTTCTCTTAAAATTAATCAAGTGAAAAGATATTAAAAACTCATTCTTAAATTCTGCATTTGCAACACCAGCAGCAACAACCTGGAGATTCAGTGCATCTGGCAAAGGGTTGCAAGTGGGCTGTTAAGTGTAAAGTCCCAGGTGCTCAAAATTAGGGCATACTTAATTAGGGCATACCTAATTGCCCCCCAGAATTTGACATTTACAGGAGTTTGCAGCCAGAGGACTGCTTTAAGTTCTGCACTTGGTGGAGGGCATCAACAAGAAGCATGAAACACCCTGGAACCATTTACAACTCCATTTTGTGTATCAGTTAATAACTTGTTCCCATATCTCTGTCCTCAGACTCAGCAATGTGTTTTCTGTTTATTAAAGCAACAGTCATTGAGAGGCCTTCTCAATAACCTTTCTCTCACCTTCCTCCAAGTGCAGACCAAACGGCTGACTGTAAAGCCTGGAGTGGAAATTGCTTGCTTCACACTTTTTGCACATTCTCCAGAATACAGTTAAGCATCCACAATACACAACAACTAAGCAACTCCTTGCTTCAGTGTTGCAAGGTGCTCAGGTCAGTGGCTTGTCTTACTGGGTTGCATCAAGCAGTATCTGTTTTGATGACAAAAGTTTTAGGATAAGCAGTTCGTGTGGTTCTTTCTCTTCTATTTGTAAGCTTCGGTGTGCAAGAACATAATGCACAGGGAAAAGGTTTTAAATCTGTGGAATTATCTTTCTGATAGATTTCGCCAAAAACCTGAAGAATTAATCAAAAAGCTTTGTGAATAGATTTTTGCACTTCAAGGTGCCTGTCCTTAGGATGGTTTGTCTGCCAAGAAATTTTCACTTTATTTTTACTTTATGGAAAAATACATTCTTGGTCAAATTTTTTTGACCATCGTATGTGACTGTGAAAATTCTTAGAAATCACATGCTGGAGGTACCTTAAGGTGGTTTGAAGGAACACAAAAAAAACCTTTAAATATAAGAAAATTCAAGAAGAACACATATATGTCTCTATTTCTACTCCTAAAAAACTTTTCTCTTTTGATACAGATCTTATAGGAAAGCTTATAATATTTAGAAAGTTGTCCCTTTAAAATAGAGTCACAGTATAAACAAAAAGAAATTAAAATGCAAGATAACTGGATTTTGTTTCACAACTGTAGTATGGATTATTTTAGGAAATTTCCAAGCAACTTTCTGGACCTGATTTGTCTCTGTTTTTCTACATTTCTGAATATACGAGAACTTGTGCCTAGATGCTTTTGTAAAAAAAGGTGAAACCTATGAATTCAAGGGATAATATCACTGATTACTCATATTTTTATGTTCTCAGAACACATACTCTGTTTCTTGTCAGTTTTAAGCACTTGAAGGACCACTTACCCTGATACAGAATTGCAGGCAATGAGTTCTCAGCATGAGGTTGTTAGCATCCCTCAGAAAAGAGTACCACACCACTACTCAGAAACTTTCTAACACCTCTGGCCTAGAAAGAACTTCATAGTTCAGCCAAATTCAAAGAAACTTACAGGCATTTCTCTATTGCTCTGTTTTTTTCTAAGTGGGTTTTATTACCATAGGAAAGAATAGATACAGACATTTCTAACAGTGCTAATGGAATAGATGCTAAGGAACATATTATACTCTCTGAAGCTAAAAATATAAATCAAGCACTGGTTTCAGGAACATCATCTAATCTGTCATCTGACTCACAGTCACCATATGTCCTTTTCTACTATGAAAACAAGTATCTGTGAATCCATCTGGTTACCCCTACATTGAACCAGCTGGTTAAAATTATGCAGTTTTGTGGACCTGCAGAGGGTGTGGAGGAAAGGAAAGGTCCATGCAGCCTCCTACTCCCTTGAGCATTCCTAGCTGCTGTGCTGAAACACAGACAACTACTTTTTGTCACCAATGGTTGAAGAGAAGGCCATATGCTGCTAAACTGGTGTTCTTTTTCCATCTTTTCCTCCATTTCACAAGATAGGGCATGCTCTCTCATTGTATGTTTCCCCAGAATTTGTATCTTCCAGGCATGTCCTGGCTTGTGCACTTCCCTGCTCCCCTGATTCTCTGCTGGTTGGCTGGAGAAGCTGCAGAGTGGAGACAGCCTCCATTCGCCCTTTCCTTCCCCGGTTCCTCCTGCGCTCCTCCCCCTTTTGCCCTTGTCCCTATCCTGGTTTGTCCCCCCGCTTGTCTGTCTCATGCTCCGTCCCATGTTCTGGCCCTTTCCTCTCCTGAGCTGATAAAAAACCATGTGCATAGTTTGTGCCTGCTGTGATGAAATTCTGAATGGCACTTTCTGTTTAAAATATTATTTCTATTACATTATAGAAGAGTTGAAACAAACAGATCTTTAAGAAGGTCTGTGGGCTTCTACAGTTAACCTTTTAATATAGCGCAAGAAGGACCATGCCTATTCTGATGTTCATCCAAATCATTGGATTTACCAAATTTCTGAATACATATGAAAACATAGAGTCTTCATGGAGCTCTACAAATTTCAGACTTGTCCAACTGTTTTTTTGTTTGATTACAACCTGATTTAAATGAGTTGGTGATTCTCAGCTGGAGATGTCAGGAGCAGCTTTGAAACTACCAGCCACATATTTCATTGGGTAAATCTTACCATTGAAATCTATCACCTGTTATGCAGGTAGCAGTTCTGGACACTGACTGTGATTGCAGTGAATCACAATTTTAAATAAATTCCCAGGAACATATATATGTATGTATGTATGTGTATGATATATATATAATGAATACAAACAGAAAAAATATACACACATTTTTAAAAATCATTTTATCTCATTTATATACACATTTTATTTAATGTTCAATAGCTTGTAAATGTCCCTAAAGACAAAAGAAAAAAATAATTTGCTTCAGAAAGCAAATACTTCTCTTTTACATTAAATGAAAATAGGGTTATAAAAAGAGTTAGTCAAGTTTTCACTCAGCACTAACAGAAAAAATTCTCATCCCAATCAAATAATTTAAAATGTCCATTCTGAATACATCTTTTATCTCTTCACTTTCATTTTGCCTAGCATGTATGCATGAGGTTCCATAGGAATCTGCTGTACTAAGTATACAATTTCTGTGGAACTCTCCAGGTAACTTTCAGCTGAATTTCCATTTGATTCAATTTTAAAATATTAATTATTAAAAAAGTTTCATATTTCAACTTTTAAAGTTTTCCTGCTCATAGGGAACAATCCTCATTTAATTCAGGCAGTTTTTCTATATTCATAATTAACTGTCTATTTTATATTTCATCTACTTAAGCTCTTTTGTTAGGAAGATTATTAAAAAAAAGAGCATATATGAAAGTGTCAAAAACTTCATCTGCTTTCATGGATCAGTAAATGAGATCTATCCTTATAGTGTGAGTCATCAAGAGAATCTTCTCAGAAGATTAAAGGATTGGCCCTGAAATGTTCTGGCAATCAAAGTCGTGTAAAGTCAAGGAGCATACTTGCTGCTCTGTTCATGAAATCTATACTTCCACAAAAGTAATGAAAGGCATCTTTGGCCTTCTCAAACTTCAAGACTGTAGCTTAGAACTGAGCTGAGGAGAATAGAAATTTAGTTTTAACCCTTAAAAGAGTGATGCAAGTCTACCTTTAAGAAATCCAGTTGGGGCTCTACATCTTTTAAAATAGTTTGTTGTACTCAGATACAACAAGTTCTACCCATTATAAAAATTAAAGTTTATCAAAAGCCAGGTTAATTTGCTGAAGCAACTCTTTATGCAATGATCTGAGAATTTTCAGTTTTGTGTCCATCTACAGCTTTCTGACCCCTTCTCTTAACTTGATGTTCTGATGTGCTGGCAAGTACATTGCAGTAAATACCAGTGCAAAGGAAGCAGTCCTCTTTCTTTTATTTCCACAGCATTATGGAAAATGTTACCGTCATGACTCTCATCTAGCAATAACTTCTTTGCAATACAGTGGATTATTTCTGCTAGATATTTGCATTCAACACTGTGAGGGAAAAATAAATTGTTGACAGAATGCAACAAATAGTTTAAAAATCACAGAATCAACTAGGTTGGAAAAAACCTCTGACGTAGGACTGAACACCTAACACCTTGTCAACTAGACCATGGCACTAAGTGCCATGTCCAGTCTCATCTTAAACACCTCCAGGGACAATGACTTCACCACTCCCTGGGCAGTCCATTCCAATGCACGATTATTCTTTCTGTGAAGAACTTCTTCCTGATGTCCAACCTAAACCTCCCCTGGTGCAGCTTAAGACTCTGTCCTCTTGATCTATTGCTGGTTGCCTGGGAGAAGAGACCGCCCCCACCTGGCTACAACCTCCTTTCAGGGAGTTGTAGAGAGTGATGAGGTCTCCCCTGAGCCTCCTCTTCTCCAGGCTAAACAACCCCAGCTCCCTCAGTCACTCCTCATAGGACTTGTGCTCCATACCCTTCAATGGCCTTGTTGCTCTTCTCTGGACCTGCTCCACCACCTCAACATCCTTCCTGAACTGAGGGGCCCAGAACTGGACACAGTACTCCAGGTGTGGCCTCACCAGTGCTGAGTACAGGGGAAGAATCACTTCCTGGTCTTGCTGGCCACACTGTTCCTGATACAGACAAGATACTTTCGGTGAATGAATTCACACGGACAGACTTTTGTCCAGGAAAAACTCTCTTGTAACTATTACTCCATACCTATATACCGACTCTCTACCAACCCTGAGTCTGAGCTCTCCAGCCAGGCAGATGTTTCTTTATCTCCCCACATACCACGCATACCCATGTGACGGCTTCCAGCCACAGAGAACAACTATGCTTCAAGCAGCTTTCCAGCTTGACCTTATGATTCTTTTCACACACACACTAATCTTAACTCTGGCTTGCTCAGGACCACAATATTTTCTTTAGTATTTTCTTCTTCTTTTATCATCTGAGTGGCTGGTGTTGTCCATCCAACCACTCCTACAGGAGCCAGAGGCCCTGTTGGCCACCTGTGCACACTACTGGCTCATGTTCAGACAGCTGTCAATCAGAACCCCCAGGTCCCTCTCTGCTTTGCTGCTCTCCAGCCACTCTGTCCCCAGCCTATAGTGCTGCATGGGGTTATTGTGGCCAAAGTACAGGACCCAGCACTTGGCCTTGTTGAACCTCATATTATTGGATTCAGCCCATCTATCCAGCCTGTCCAGGTCCCTCTGCAGAGCCCTCCTACCCTCCAGCAGATTGGCAGTCCCCCCACAACTTGGTGTCATCTGCAATTTTTTGCAGATGATCATTCAGATCATCGATAAAGATATTAAACAGGGCCCAACACTGATCTCTGCAGGACACTTCTAGTGACTGGCCACCAACTGGATGCAACACCATTCACCACCACTCTCTGGGCCCAGTCATCCAGCCAGTTCTTACCCCAGTAGAGAGTGCACCTGTCCAAGCCTTGGGCTGCCAGCTTTTCCAGGAGTCTCCTATGGGAGACAGTATCAAATGCTTTGCTGAAGTCCAGGTAGACCACATCCACAGGCTTCCCCTCATCCACCCAGGTGGGTCACCTGATCATGAAAAGAGATCAGATTGGTAAGGCAGGACCTGCCCCTCCTAAATCCATGCTGGCTTGGGTCTGATCCCTGGGCAGTCCTGTAGGTGCCATATGATCTTACTCAAGATGATCTGTTCCATAACCTTGCCAGGCATTGAGGTCAGGCTGACAGGCCTGTAGTTTCCCAGATCCTCCTTCCAGGCCTTCATATGGATGGGCATCACACTGGCTAGCTTCCAATCATCTGGGACCTCTCTGGTTAGCCGGGACTGTTGGTAAATGACAGAGAGGGGCTTGGCAAGCTCTTCTGTCAGCTCCCTCATCACCCTAGGATAGATTCCATCTGGCCCCATAGATCTGTGAGGATCTAAGTGGCTCAGCAGGTCACTAACTGCTTCCTCCTGGATTACAAGGGTGCTATTCCCTTCCCCATTCCTGTTTACTAGCTCAGGAGGCCAGTTGTCCTGAGGATGACCCATCTTATTGTTGAAAACTGACACAAAGGTGTTAAGTACCACAGCCTCCTCCTCCTTTTTGGTAACTATGTTCCCCTCCACATCCAATCATGAATGGAGGTTTTCCTTGCCCCACCTTATACTATTAATGTAGTTATAAAACCACTTTTTATTACTGGATTACCCTCGCCAGAATTAAATGACATTCAACAGGTATATAAAAAAGCTATATCAACCGATACTTGGCCATTTGAGAAGCTCACTGTTTGTCATACATCATATTGAGCACTCCAAACCTGGTACTAAGAGCTGTGAATTTGTCATAAACAATTTGGGGAAAAATGAGAGGATTTGATGTGTCACATGTCTAAACTGTGGAAGTGATTGAATATATATAGAAAAAATGAATGTATGTGTTAAGTAAAAATAGGTCCAAGTAAAACTATATTCATAATACTTAATTAAGTAATGAATTAAGGTCTTTGTCTGATATAAACCAACACTATTATTATAATTTTGCACAGGACAAGCACAATGTATTTCTTTTAAAAAAGTGGGGGTTTTCCTACAGAGTAATTACATTCAGTAACAAGAAAAAGAGCAAAGGTTACAGCGCAGGTTTTATGAAGTTTGAATAAGTCATAGCAGAAAGCATTCCAAGAAAATAAGTGGAGCTCTTAGTCTCCATGAGCTCTATTACTAAATCCAACATTTTCACTAGAAATGCATTGACTACATGACAGATCTGATGTTGTAGCCCTATTAGCAATAAATGGTTATTTAAGCATGTATTGTGCTATTGAACTAGTTTCACACTACTTGAAAATATCTCTCTACTGGTATACAGCTTATATTTGATACCTCAGCCATTTGACAGATCAAGTCACTTGCCTCTTTGTTGTCATTAATTCTAGAGGGGGATTTCTTCTGTCCTCAAAGCTCTAAGTAAGGTAAGATTACTTACTTTTTCAAGATGCCTATCTCTTCCTACACTCTGTGGTTGGGGAATACCTCTCCCTCTCCTTTGCCCTGACTAATTTTCTCCCTCTAAAATTTAATTTTTATTCACAGTGTTCAGATTTCACTAAAAAAAATACAAAAAATTGTTTTCATTGATCATCAACAAAAAATAAACAACAAAAGCATTATCAAAGTAAAATGTTCATAAGATCTAATTTTTTTGAAAAGTAGTAAAATCTAGTATTATAAACCCAGTTTACCCTTAGAGTAGGGCTAGATCAGGCTGCGGTTCATAAATTTATTTTTCACAGAACCCTGATCCTGATGGTGTTTTCCAAAGAACAGTCTTTGTGAACTATTTTTACTCCCATCAGGAATGGTCTAATGTTCACCAGTGTGATAACAGCAGTCTAGTCTAGGAGTATTTTTCCCTATAACATTAACAGCAATGGAAATGATGCAGTAACCTTGCTCTGTATCTATTGAAGAACATAATATTTCAACTCTTACTTTTTTCTTGGCCTTAACTAGATTCAACACTAGAATTACTAATACAGCAGGCTGAGAGGAAGATACGATGTGATATATGATGTGATATGATTTTACTCCTGTTGAAATATTAAACTGAAGTTCTGCTGTTTGTTAGCAAGTTTACTATTCCCCATAGCTTTATCAGAAAGGGACGGCTGTAGAGTCCTTACCTTATTACAAATAACACAATATGGAAATCAAAAATGCAGAAAGTAAAAACACCCTAAAAAATAAATCAAGATAGAATTCATTCATCACTCTTATGCAGTAAGAGAAAAATATGTACATTTTCTGAGAGTTGCTGGCTGTATCTAGATAAACAATACATTGTTTACAGAGAAAATTTCTGTTGATAAAGCCAATTAAAGCAATCACAGTTAGGAACATTTAGACCTGGACTTTGAGCTGACACTTCACTTCACTGACTATGTTTTGTTCTCTTTATGTTTTTTTAAACTCAGCAACAGATGATAGAGCTGGACAGTCAGCACTCATATTCCAGCTAGGCTGGGGATGCTAATCAGGTTCCTAATATTTTTAAAAATTAATGTAGCTGTAATTGAGCAAATACACTGATAATCTATAGACAAAACCATTAGCTATCCAAGGGTCAATAAATGAGAACTGCTGCATCCTGTATGTTTTGAAACTAATCTACCTAACTGGCTCATGTACTCTCACTTCAAAAATGTACTTTTGTTTTGCGATAAAAGATGCATAATTACTAAGGGCGAGATTGGGTCAGCCTTGACAAGGAACAGAAAGAAAACCAAAATGTCCTGGTACCCTATCTAGTCTTTTTGTCACTAAAGAAATTACTAAAGTCTGTATGACTATTTCAATCTTTTCCAATTTGCAAATATTCTTCCTCCTCTCCCAGTCCTGTTGCTGTGTTTTCCTGTCACTTTTTTTTTCTTTTTCAACTTCATCTCGCAACTCTACAAATGTGTGCTGCTTTTTACTTTAATATCTGAGAGCTGAAAGGACAGTAATAGTAATTATTGTTGCCTCCTGATCATTGATAAGAATAAGATTCTGCTGAACCAAGTATAAGTCAGTAATCAAATCTAAACTAATACAGAAATCAGCTCATATACACATCTTCAAATCATAATAAGACCTAAGGTGTTTAATTTTCTAGGGTTTTTTGCTAGTAACTAATTTTCTTTTCAGTTTATTGTTATGCATCTTTTACTACTTATATAGTCCTTATATCTCTTTCTACATATTCTACATATTCTACATATTCTATCCCTATTCTATTATTTTCTCAGCAGTCGATGTAGGGCACAGAGGTACTGAGGTTATTTTTTGCTTGTTTTGTTTGCTTCTTTTCCATTTTGAATGGAGCATCATATGAGACAAATCACAGAATTCACTTAAGCCGGTTTTATGGATTCAAAGGGAATAAAAAAGCTTTTATTTTAACTTGTTTCTAATTCTTTCTCACTTGTCACTGACATATAAATGACTGTAGAGTAGCCAAGGATTGAGGGGGTAGAGAAAATAAAGTAAGGATAACTGCCATCCTTGTACTGAACTCAAATCTCTATGTTAACAGTTGAAAATCACTGGTCTTTGATTCACTCCTCATAATTTATCCAGTTCAAAACAAACAAACAAAACCAAAATTATTCCTTATATCTCTTAAGGCAACATGTGCTTACCAAATAAAATTTGCTTTTCCTTTGTAATAATAAGAAAGAAGTAAATCTGGAATTATTACAGAATAACATGTGAATGTACTATACTGCTTATTTAAAAAAACCCAAGTATTTCTAAACAACCCCTTTAGAACTGATCTTTGTTTATGATTAGTATTAATAATGGAACACTACCTTGGATATAGTTCTCAATAAAATCCTAAGGAACATCCCCTACACAAAAATACTTTTAGTATAAAATCCCTTTTATTAGCTAATTAGTGAATAAGAGCTCAACAATGCAATCAGTTTATTTCTTTAAGTTATAGAAAAATTGCTGCTGCTTTATGTTTCATCTTCTCTCACCTGTTAGCTCATTTTTAAGTCTATAATTTTATTTCAAGAATTTTTTTTTATTTTTATTTCTCTTGTAGAGTTTCTAACTGTTTTTTTCTCTCTTCTTAATCATTGTTATTGACTCTAATCAGCTCTGAAACTTTTGATCTATATAATGACATATATATAATGAAATCTGAAAGCTTTTGCTTTGGATTGTTAGTAAGAAGAGAATACACTTACAGGATAAATCATAGCATACAGATAAATATGTAAGCCAGAAGTGAAAAGTTTATCAAAATTCCTATAAATGGAAAAAGAACACAGAAAAGGGAAGGTTCTGGAAGGGAAGGGAAGGTTCTGGAAGGGAAGGGAAGGTTCTGGAAGGGAAGGTTCTGGAAGGGAAGGGAAGGGAAGGGAAGGGAAGGGAAGGTTCTGGAAGGGAAGGGAAGGTTCTGGAAGGGAAGGGAAGGGAAGGTTCTGGAAGGGAAGGGAAGGGAAGGGAAGGGAAGGGAAGGGAAGGGAAGGGAAGGGAAGGGAAGGGAAGGGAAGGGAAGGGAAGGGAAGGTTCTGGAAGGGAAGGGAAGGTTCTGGAAGGGAAGGGAAGGGAAGGTTCTGGAAGGGAAGGGAAGGTTCTGGAAGGGAAGGGAAGGGAAGGGAAGGTTCTGGAAGGTTCTGGAAGGGAAGGTTCTGGAAGGGAAGGGAAGGGAAGGTTCTGGAAGGGAAGGGAAGGTTCTGGAAGGGAAGGTTCTGGAAGGGAAGGTTCTGGAAGGGAAGGTTCTGGAAGGGAAGGGAAGGGAAGGGAAGGGAAGGGAAGGGAAGGGAAGGGAAGGGAAGGGAAGGGAAGGGAAGGTTCTGGAAGGGAAGGGAAGGTTCTGGAAGGGAAGGGAAGGGAAGGTTCTGGAAGGGAAGGGAAGGTTCTGGAAGGGAAGGTTCTGGAAGGGAAGGTTCTGGAAGGGAAGGTTCTGGAAGGGAAGGGAAGGGAAGGGAAGGGAAGGGAAGGGAAGGGAAGGGAAGGGAAGGGAAGGGAAGGGAAGGGAAGGGAAGGGAAGGGAAGGGAAGGGAAGGGAAGGGAAGGGAAGGGAAGGGAAGGGAAGGGAAGGGAAGGGAAGGGAAGGGAAGAAGATGCAGCAAATATTGGAAAAAAGAAATCCTAGCTAAAAATACTGTAGAAAATATCTGTTCTTATCTGACACTTTAAGGAATGGACTTACATACATAGTGGCAAAAATAATATTAGTATTTCTAGGAGCACTCTGTCTCAGGGGGTTCCACATACACTCTCAAATATAAAATCTTGATTTACTTTGAGAAATGCAGTCTTACCTGTTGCATTTCATGGGTTTGAGAAAATCACTTTCAAGACAGGAAAAGAATATTACATTTACAAACTGTATTTCTTCTTTTAAATCATCTAAAGACTACATGTAAGAAGTAAGGCACAGATGCATCTGTACTTGTTAGCCAGCTTAATTTGTGGAATAATAATGGGATCTCAAATCCAATAAAAAGAGTCCTATATGAGACCTTTACAGATTCACATATACTTGGATTTCTCGCAGTTTGGAGGAATGGAAGAAAAATGGGTGTTTCATTCACCAGTCTTCGACTGCTTCTGCAGTAGCACAGGAATGCCATGATGCTGGGCTAGCCCAATGCCCAAGTCACAGATATTGTGGGGGCTGTCCCAGGGTAGCCCCACAGGCCAGAGGGCACCCAGCACTAGAAGTCAGCCGAGAAACTGTCCACAGAACAGGGGTGGGAAGGAACAAGTGTGGGAATCCATGACAGAGGTTTGGGAAGGAACAAGTGTGGGAAAACAGAAGGAGAAGAGGAGACAAGGAGCTAGTCCTGTACAAGCAGGTTGTGGGATGGATGCCTGTCTGGCCGTTCCTGCACCTGATCAGGGCAGTCTATCATGGCTGCTCACTAAACTCCATGTTTAGTGCATTTCCTGGATGTGAGACTCTCTGTGGTGTGTGCATGTGTGTATGGGGGTGCTGAGTGTAAATGCTGGAGTGGACTAATAACTGGGGGTGTGCGTCTGTCGTGCCAGCACCTGCAGACACTGTGCATGCATGTTGTGTGAGAATGTGTATGTCGGTGCATGTACTGGCAGCTGGAAATCAGACTGACCACCTCTCTAGGCTGGATACTGGAAAGACAAGGGTTTTGTGCATGACTACTGAACCAGTTGTGAGGTCCAAGCCAGCTACTGGAGAGGCCATGGGGTCTGGAGTTTGACAGCGAGACCCAATTGCCTCTGTGTGCATATGCACGTGTATGTGTGTGGGGGGGGGGGGGGGCACATGTGCTGGAGGCAGTGCAGGAGACACCTGAGGGGAGCAAATCTGCAGTCCCAGTTACTAGACAGACTGAGCATCTGAATCCAGGGCTGGAGAATCCACAGTGTGTCCGTGTGCATTTGTACCAGCCGCAGGACTGTGTCTCTGGTACCTCATCAGTCCCCAGGTGCCAGCAACTGGGCTTGTTATTGGGCAGATTGGGTGTCTGAGCCCTGCAGGAGTCCATTTTATATAACATCAATGTATTTCACAGTGATAGACCTTAATCCTGCTCAACCAGAGAGGGGAACAGGATGAGGCCATCGCTGCTGTCTGTTTGCCTGAATGCTGATCTATGTGATTGGTCATTTATGTATATATGCACGTTGTATATGTGTATTTGTGTGCAAGTGGCTGTCAAGAGTACACACTTACCTTTGCTGCCTCTTGGATTTGCAGTCATGGGGCTGTGGCAACCTCTTCTCTATCAAACTACCAGACTTGTCAACCCCTTAATATTGCAGAGTCCCAGTCTGCAATGATCAGTGATTTGACTTACTCATTCTTGGCTTCAGAAAAATGTGTTTTAATCTGTGATGAAAATTAGGAATCTCTTTTAAGGGATATATTGTTAGCTATGTCTTCTGTTTCTGAGAATCTTTTATGAATTTTTTTCAGTTACTCTTTAGGAATAAATTCACCATTAATAAAAACTATAGATATGCACAAGTATTCCCTGTGTAAAACATGTTCCACCTTCTCACTACATGCTTCATGTAGATGGAAATGAAGTTTCAGTAAACTTCACAGTCATATCCACTTACATCCCTCACATATAGAAGACAGAGGCTGTTGATAAAGTGAAAATACACTCAACTGGTCACAAATAGGTTATTAATCCAGCAATGATAAGTTATGTAGACATATTAGGTACCTGTAGCTTTGTGATATACATGAACTCATAATCTTTCAACTCTTTATTTAGGAAATATATAGAGAAAAGTATATGTTGTCCTACAGTAGTGAGACTCAGACCATTCCAGAGTACAGGTGCAGTTTGTCCTGGAGGTATTATGTGCTTGTAACACTGAGTATGGTGATTCAACCAAATACTAAAGACCATTTTTGCTTAATTTTACGGATTGAGAGAATATGAGTAAATTCCATCATGTGAGTAGAACCTCATTTTGTGCTATGGAGCATCTGCAGAATCTTCTGATTTGCATTTGTAAAATTCAGTGTTATTATGAAAAACTAAATTCCTTTAGTAAGTGTTAAATACATACTTACGTGTTCTACAGCCATATTATTCTGTATTGTGATTCCGTCAGATCTAGGTAGTATGTGGAAGGAAGGAAATGTGGAGGCATTCAATCTGGATTGGAGACTGTAAGGACTTAAAGATCACATTTGTTTGTCTCAAACACCACAGAAGGTGGTGCCACAGAAGGCAAACTGTGTAAAGAAGCAACTACTCATCTGCAACAACTGAAACCAACTCCCACCCCACCCCTTCCCCTCCACCAAATATGCCTCTAAGTATACCTGGAACTTGGACTTTAGGTTAAGGCACTGGGATAAGATAAATGTGGTACTATTGTCCAAGTGTTATCTCAGGTCTAGAAGAGGTAAACAAAGCTGGAGGAAAAGGATGTATCGCTGATAATGAACACAGAGTCCACAAGGAAAGCCAACTCAGCAACTGTGCTGAAATCAGCTCTGCCTGCGTAAAAGGTAAATCTGGCAGGGGGGGATCGTGGCTCACTTACTCAAGAAACCCACCAACTCAAAATGACTAATTAACATTAGAAGTGAGGGAATCATTTAACCAATAGAATAAGAGAAGTATGTAGCCGAAGAGCATTAATTCCCTTGTTTGCAAAAATGTATAAATAGTGAAAATTTTGAGCAACCCACCACCAAGAAGCCTAGGGTAAAGAAGGGCCAATGGGATGCCACTGTATTCACGTTCAGGATTGTTAGTCAGAATTTATCTAAATTAATGGTTTTTCTGGTGGCACTGGTACAAGAAGTTTGGGTGGGTTTTTTTATTTTTTTTATTTTATACAGTTATCTAAAGAATTGTTATGGAGAATGATACCTTGGTTTAGTGTTCCACAGGAAACTAGAATTCCAAGTTTTTCTTCCTAGGAAAGCTCCTTAACTTCCAGCAGAAAGACTATCTAGGGACAGAGAATGCTTTATCTCTCTCTTATATAATTGTTGAGATGCTGAATCCTTCTCCTGTAGGCAATAGATGAGAAAAGTAATCCTATAGCTTTATTTTAAACATTTCTTGCCAAAGGGCCTCTTAGATTTTGGTCTGCCAATATTTTTGTTGTTGTTTTCGTTTCAATCAATAGCAATATAATGCAAATTGCAGATGTGCTTGAGGACTTGTGCCTAGTGACATTGAAGACAATCAGCAGTCTAACAATTAAACTTCAGTTTTTCATTCTATTTCCTGAGGAGAAGGCTATCCTGCCTACTAAAGATTTTGTAAGAAATAAAGAAATTAGAGAAATATAATATTAGAACTCTTCATTTCAATGAAGGGAAATAAATACATACTTACTACTTTGCAGGTCTAATCACTAGTGTGTGTAGACTAGGTAGTAGCAAGAACCTGTGCCTTCCATCCATGAATGCCTCATTCCTGTTAGTGTCATTAGACATGAGGAAATCTTGTCAGAGTCAACTCAATAACCTTTGGGTTATTCCTATAGCCTTTAGAATTCACTGATGCTTAGACAAAAATCAAGTTCTAACATGTAGGTGCATGCACCATAGCCAGGTGTGCAGAAACCAGGAGAACTCTCAGATGCAAAAGTATCTGCAAAAAAACTTACATGTAAGCAGCTGCTGTATACAGTTTCATTTCAGTGGAAATTTTAGACTTTTTAAATCACCTAATTAATTATTTTGTTCCTTTTCTATAAAGATTAATATTATGTACATGTCCAGTAGAAATGCTGCTGTAACTACAGGATCAGCTTTTCTTTTTTTTTTTTTTCTTTTTTTGGATAATGACCTTGGATTGGGTACATAAATTCCAATTCATCTGCTTGAAAGTTGCTCTTTAAAGACAAAAGCGAAACAAAACAAATTCTGGAATTTTCATGTTGGTGATTATGGTTTTCAATAATGCAGAAAATTGTTGTAAATTTTTCCTTTACTACAGTTTATAAATCAAAAGTTATTGTTAATCTCATAGAACAGTTTTCTCTTTATTGCAAAATATTTTTATGGAATTCATCCTGCATTTTTTTCACTAACTTAATTTGATGTCACAGATTGTAAAGTGTAGATAGACAAGATCAGTGCTGAAAATTAAAACTGTCATTTTTTGTTATTTTGACAGGCTTCTGAAATGGTATGGGTATTCAAAATTATTATTATTATTAGGCCATAACATGGAAATTATTTTTATGACCAGATTTATTTTTGTTGGACCTTAGAGCCTAACACTTTTAATCAGAATACGTTGCAAGATACAACTTTATAGATTACTAAGCAAGAAAAAAAAGTTTCTAGCAAGCAAAAAACAGCTTATCACAAAGGCAACAACTAAACAGTAGTGCTTAAACTGAAATCAATTATTAATCAGTTAACTTCTCACGGTTTTTCACTGCTGACTGGTAGAAATATAACCTGATTTTTTTATAAAACTAATCCATTACTTGAATAAACCCTGGAAATGGTTTATTCAATACCAGCTGCCCTGCTCCTGGCTGGGGCAGTGGGACAGGCCTGGGCTGTGGGGACCTGCCCTGCCACTCCCATCAAAGTAAGACCACAAGAGCTGCTGGCTTTGGGGCACACTGGCCACAAGCTCTGGGGTCAGATCAGGTTGCTCAGGGCTTTATCCAGTTAGGCTGTGAAAACTTCAAAGGCCAGAGACCTCACAGTCTGCTCAGACCACTGGTTCTATCACCTGCCTGCCTTGAATAAAAGCCCCAGCTTATATATTTGTTATTACGGAATCAGGTGGGTTTTTTTAGTTCCTTTTCTGACAGTGTGGTGGTTTGAAACTCCCAAGAATCTAATTTTTAGGTTCAAGCCCCCCTCCCACAGTTTGCCCCTGTGAGAGGGTTTGGTGATGGTATGGACTTGATCTCTTTTCACCTCATGTGGAGAGTTTTCAGACAAAACACAACCATTCATTATTGGGGGAAGGGGAAAATATTTACAGAGGTTTATTTACACCCACATATATATTTACATTAAATTAAATTTCTCCTTTTCTTCAATAAAAGTCCAAGAAGAAAAGAGAAAAGTCTTTCTGTCACTCCTCATTTCAGTTTTTTGTGGCACTGGTTAGTGTCCATTTTCCTGAGGCAGCAGATTTACATATGGCAGTCAGGATTTTTGTTCCTACTTGTGGAAATTTCATCCCCGAGCCTGAGCCTTCGGGGGATTTCCTTGTAGATCTTCACTTCTCTTGTGAAGATTAGAACATTGGAGGCAGCTTTCTAACATTGGGTTAGAACATTGGAGGCAGCTTTCAGTTCAGTCTTACCAAAGCTCTTTTGCTCTGTCTCAGCTCAACAGCTTGATAGAAGCAGCAGCAGCAACAGCAGAGGGCACAGCCACCTCCTCCGCATTCCATCCTGGCTCAGCTCTCAGGACAAACTCCGAGTTTTTCAGCTCCTTTCTCTCTCTCTAGCTGCTGCTGCATTTTGGGACTCCCTAAGGGTTTGGAAGTCCAGTCCTCCTCTTCAAGGAGTCTCCGGGGTTTGGGAAAGTAATACAGTCTTACCCCAAACCAGCCCTGTTGAGTTTACCTCTGTTTTTTCTCTGCGTTTTTCAGCTGGCTTCACGTTATCTCACTGCTCCTGGCTATCTTTTGGTTTTTAGCCATCACTGTCTCTGTTCAGGACTGCTTCGCTGCCACTTTCAGTGTCTTCTGCTGCTGCTGACAGTAAGGAAACTTCTCTGGCTCTTGATTACGGGACCCGGTCCAGCTTTGACACTATACCGGGTCTCCTGTAGCCTCAGCTGGGGTCTGGGAGGCCTTGGCCCTTGGCGCCCAGAGGGGTTTACTGGCCCCCTGCCTCCTCGTGGCTCAGATCATGGCTACCTACTTTCCAAAAACTATCTTCACCACCTTCTCTTCCGTTTCTGTGGGTATGTAATTTCTGTAGGGCGCACGTGGACTATTGATTGGTCCAGTATTATCAGTGGGGCAAACCATTACTACCTCAGAGAAAAGGTTTTTCAAACCACCACAGACAGCTATCTGGACAGGTTATTTCTGGACATGCATAGCATCTCACCTTCATGTCTATATCTAACTTTGACTTAACAGATAGAGAAGATGTTTGCCTAAAGATATCCAAAGGGACATTAAAAAAGACAGTATTTCTTTGCCTTTTTGTGCTTGCAACATATTCACTGCTCTGAAAATAATTTGTTAGGGTGGTCATTCTAATTTAAAAACTTTGTTTAAAGTTAGAAATATTGTTTTAAAATTACTATTTGGTAATTAAGTGACCTGCACTTCAGATTATGAGATACTAATGAGACCACAATAGAACAGTATGATAAAGTTTTCAACAGCCTTCATATTATTAAAAGGGTGTTGCACAAGTCAGAAGTAAGGTTATTCTGTTTCTATAACTCCCTTTCCTCCTTTTTTTCTAGTTTTGTGCTTCTTGTTGAACAAAGAACTCTGTGTTATTTCTCCTTCGCATCAGCTCTTTGACTAGTTGGAGTAGTCAGTAAACAAGTTTCCTTGTGTCAGCATGAGTGAAGGTATATGGAGTTCATGCTGAGCAGCACCTAATCTTTTAAATTGTCTTATTATCCAGCTACATGGTCGACTTTTTGTTTGCTGAACAAAAACTCTCCAGCAAAACACCCTTGTGTGCAAAGGATACTTCTCATATTCCTCCTCCTTCTTACTCATTTTAATTGATCATTCAGTGTCTTGGAAAAATAACTTCCTTCTCCTGTTGCAACACGTGCATTTCAGATCGCTCGAGGCAGGTACACAGTGACAAAAACGGTGTTTGTACTGTGACATGTACAAATTGTAGATAAAAATCTCTTCTTTAGATATTCTTGTGAATAAACAAAATAAGAACAAAAAGCACATGGCGTAAATACCAGTGGGATAACTATCAATCTCACAAATTAATTAGAATAATATATGTAAATCTCACAATATCCCTAATACATTTCACTAACCTCATAAGGAAAAGCATTGAGTACTTGGTTCAGTTAAAAAATTTTAGGAGAAATTTGGGTTATTTTGATATTTTTTCCTTCTCAGTTTATAAGTTTGTGATACCAGAAAATTAAATGCCTGTTTTCCTGTGCCCTGCATCAAGACATCACCAGATTTTACTTCTCCTTAATTGGCTGAAGAATGATGTCTATAAAATAATCAAATTTTCCTTGAATTAGCAGTTTTTTCAGTGTGCTTTTTGCATGAGTGAATAAGAATTTAATGATTCCAGGCAAGTTTTTCCATTCAACAATGGAGTGGAACATTTTACATTGACTCATATCTTGCCACAACGGTTTTTGCTGTGGAGAAAATATTGAATCCCTTTCAGGTCAGCTTCACAGAGATGATTTTTTTTTCCTTTAATTCTTTTTGACACTTTTCTTATTATGGGAACTTTAAAAATTGGAAGGTAGGAGGGACCATTTCTTTTCAACCTGAAATAGAGAATCTCTGCAAGAATTCCAGTAGTTCCACTCCTTAGAGTTAACAGGAATTTTGAGCCTTTTAGTATTTTGAGACAATGAAAATTGAGGAATGTATTGACGTCCAAAATTATACCCACAGTCAAGCATTAGAACTTTGTGAAATGAAATATACCATTTCTAATAGCCCTATTTCAACCTCCAAAACACATATGGAATTCAGGTTTTCACCATCTTATGATTAATTCTTGAAGATCCACTTCTGTTTTTCCTGTGATTTGCTAATGCAGACAGAACTGGAGATGATTAAGGTTCCTCAATAGATCTTAAGTGAATACTGGCCTGCGGTATTAACCCGAATGAAGATTTTTGGATATAATGTTTCATTTTCAGATTTGGACTATTCTGCAAGTGTTTCAAATCAGAACAAGCTCTGGTCCAATTAAAAAAAAAAAAAAAAAGAACAAAAAAGAGGAGGTTGTCACAAATCAGGGAAAACAAGATAAAAACTGCATAAACTGCACACTAAAAATTACTGCTTCTGTGGAAAACTGCCTGTTGTTTACTGGCACTATGAATTAAAAGTTTAATGCATTTTTGTGCTCCTCATTAACTGGTCTATCACATTAAATACAGTAATTTTTATTATTTTTTTTAATGCTTTCCTGTCAGGGTGGGTGTGTACCATGAAGAGAATGGAAAATAGGATCTGAGCCCCTATATACTGATTAAGCCAGATGGATGCTTTTCCTAGAACATATATAATTAAGTATTAGTCACTGGGGAAGCTACAGCTCCCTGGAGTCTCTTTCTTGGAGTCAGTCCACACAAGTTGGACTGCATAGAATTTCCTGTCTTCTCATGTCCCAAGCCTGAAAGCATTAGGAAGGTTCTCAGGAGAAAAATTCAACACTACAATAGCTCCAACTCAGAGACACACTCCTAATTTCTCTTAGGTTAATCAAATGACTGAGCTGGCCTTGTGACTTAATCTGTGTCACAGAGGTAAACACTAACAAATCATTCATATTAAGCTACTCTCCATGGGTCAGAGAGCTAGGGGCAAACCTGAGAGGTTTTATGCATATGAGTAGCTCCTCTCTTTTCTTTTTGTCACATTATTAACTTGGGTCTAACACCTTGAGCTTTACAGGTACTGATAATATGCCCTTGCAAACATAAGTTGTTTCAAATGAGCAAAATTGGAGTTTCATGCTATGTGACTAATTAGCATAAGCAATCTCTTGTCTCATAGCAACGTAGATCTGATGATGAACACCTGCCAGTCCAGATGGTGTGAGGAGGAATTTTCTAGTTTAATAGAATAAAGTACTGTTGCTGAGCTTCCTCAAACTATTATTTAACAGGAATTTTGGAAGAAGTCTGAGAAGTGATTATGGTGAAATCTTAACAAATAAGAATCTCCAAAACTGTCATATTCAACTGTCATCACTTGTCAGGGCATGACTTTTGAATAATGCATGGCTGTGACATCTTTTTCTGCCTATGTGTGCTAACAATAGTATTGCATAAGCACAAACTCGAGAATACTGCAAAACCAATAAGACCTGCAAAGATGCAAAGCTTGTTCTCTCATTATAACTTTTTCTGGTATTAATTACAGTCTATAGTTCTAAAAAGTTGTATGAACAGACTTACAGAGTTTTAGTAGAAAATTTTTGTAAAATTTAAATAAAAATTCAAATATGTAAATGCCTAAATATTAATTTAATGGAATCTTATTACTTATGGCAATAGTTCAGTTTTAGGTATGTGGAGAACTCCAAAATATATCTGTGTGCTAGAGGCATTGTTGCAGCAACCTCATAACTTTAAAGAGATTAATAAATCTTCGTGAAGAGAGGATTATTATTAATTTCACGGAAAACTCTATATCATGGTACCTTCTGCATTCTAAAATTGAACACCAAATTTGACTAAAATTAATAACCTATCTTTTCTATGGCTACATACTTTGTTTCAGCTCTACTACTATACCTAGAAAACCAAATACCTAAGAGTATAGACAGTGGAAAATTCCTTGTGGAAATTTTGTGTACTCTATAGTTTGTCTTAGGTTAATTTATTATATTAATTATTTAATATTTATTCTTAATTTTACAGTTTGTCTTAGGTTTATTTATGATATTAATTACTTAATATTGCTGCTTAGTTTTAGAGTTGGTGAGGCAGACTGATGATTAAAATGCTCAAGGTTAAAAAAACCCAACTTCTTAATTATTGTCTCGCCTCTACTTCTTATAAAACCATTCAATATGAAATATGAAGAACTTATTTAAAAAAACATGTTTACTATGAAGTTCCAATAACAATTTTGGCAGGCACTACACATGCTAATATATTCCCCAACTGGAATTTAGTTCTACTGTTCCATGAGTCAGAAAAAAAACCCAAATCATTTCAGTTTTTAGTTCAAGTATTGACTTAACAGCACTAACATTAGAGCCTTGTTTTTTCTCAGTAATCTAAAAAGAGATCCTTGAGAAAATATGCAAGATGCATAAAGGCTTATACATCTATTTACGTTCCCTTCCCTGATGGAATCAACACTAAATCATACGTAAGAACTAAAACAAGGGTATTTCACAATTCACTTACCATATATAGCAGATCTAGAGCACAATTTTAACCTGTCAACACATTCTAGAGGTGTGCTTGCTTACAGTCTTCAGCTGAGAAAGAAAAAATAGATCATATAATTGGCCACTTAGGACTGGAAGAACACTATCTTCATATTATAGAGTGAAATCTATATATTCCCAAAACACCAGCAAACTACAAGGCAAAAGAAAGACCTACACTGACAAGAAGGTATATGGGAAGCTGGGATGTGTCAGGCTGCAAGAGTAATCCAAAGTATTTCTAACAGAACATATAATGCATATTTTGTTTAAATTGCAGCAAAACTAGCCAACTTCCACTCATCAGCTTCTTAAACTACTAGAACTTACATTGGAGGATTTTGCTTAGGAATATTTCCTCTTTATTTCAATTTCTCTTTTGGTCTTATTTGCTTTTAGAGGAAATAGAAGGAATATAACTCTATTATTTTAAATTATTTTTTATTTCTTTTCATTTGTTTTCACAAAAAATGGAAGGTGGGATCCTATGATCTAGAAGTGGTAAGTATAAATTCAAGCCACTGTGATACTACATCCAAGGTACAGCTTTGTTCATTAACAAAAAATTTAAGAAATCTGATTCTTCTGTAACACACATTCTGGTTCTTCCTTAAAATAAATAAGATAAATTTGGAAAATACTGCATGTAACTCCTTATTAATAATATTAAAAGAAAACTCACAATAGTGAGCAAATTACAAAAGTGTCATTTGTAAAAATAGTCAGTTCTCTAACATCAGTTATTAAAAAAAATATACAGAGGCTTCAAGACTGAAGGATGGATTAAAACAGAGATAGCATTGTACTTGTAAAGATTCTAAACAGGAGCTGACAGGGAGGTCTGATTTCCCACTTTCACATTGCATGTCTTGCTGCATACTCCTTATCTCATTCTTAGACCATTTTGACTGTTTTCTCAGGTTTCATTTAAATTTTGGCCTGAAACGCACAGGACAAAGAGATGACATCATCAAATTCAAGCCTGATAGATATTTCAGAAGGAATGTGTTGAAAATAACATAACTGTCATCCAAAGGCTCCTTCAAACCCAAATCCTTGGAAATGGAAGAACCCTTCAGATGTGCATGTATGTGCATGTGGAGTGTGTGTGTACATATTTATCACAATAAAAGGAAATTAAGATTAAGGGAAGAATATTCAGAAGAGGATAAGCCAGTTTATTTTGGATGGCAGATGGCATTATTTAGGCACATAATTGTGACCACTTGCTGAGATGTGCTGACATTTCTGAGAAGATCTCCCACCTGATCATTTTTCAAGTTCTGTATCAGGTTAAAAACTGGGGTAGAATATGAATTTTCTCCTGACATGAATGAATTGACTTAATATCTAGCAATAAACCCATTTTAATAGAGTATGGGAATTTCTGTGTAAATGACTTGAGATATGTGAATACGTAAATATGTGATACTGCAATGTGTATATAAGTCAGATCCACCAACATTGTCACCGAAAGGTGATAACCTTTCCAGTTCAGTACAACAGAGTTTAGAAATATCTTCCTCCAGTACAGTATGGGGACATCACTGTATTCCTGAGCAGTAACATAAGAACCAGGAATTATTCTTTTAGGAAATTATTCTGTCATGAATGTATTTAGGTAAATCAGAAGCTTTTTTCTTCTACTGTAATTTTTAAAATGTGTTTTTCTTTTCATCTTGATTCTTTATCATATGTGAACATTTTGGTGTGCTACTCATCTCAGCATTTGCCTAGTGCTTCTGTCTGCTTCCAGTTCCAAGAACTGACATCTACCTCAGCTGATCACCAGCTCTGCTTACAACTTCTGTTCAGAAATTATTTACCTGTTACTGCAGTGCCAGGATATATACAAATGCCTAGTCTCTCAAATAAAGGGAGAAAACAAATCAATTAAAAGAAAAAGAACTGAGTGCTTTCAGAGTTACTTTTAATTTCTGCAGTCCTGTCTGCTCTGCTTGGGACTTATTAATATCTATTATAAATAGAGGCAGTAAGGCAATTTGAAGTAAGAGATGAATTGCACTCTGTTAAGCTACATGAGATGAAAAGGTATGTGTCTGTAGTCCTCATGGAGAAATTGTGAACCACTGATTTAAATTCTCCAGCTAATGGTCAAACCCCCAGGACAGCATGATGTGCAACAGTAAGAATTCATACAGATGAGTCAGTCTAAAAACCACTGGAGTAATTCCATTCTGCATCCAGTTCCTTCTTAAATGTAGTTCTGTAAACCTGGAATCTCAGTTCTAAAACATAGTATCAGAAATTCTATTTAATGTTTTCTGTGCCATATGTTCCATCCTTCAATTAATCAGCAATAAGATAAACATGAAAAATAAGGTATATTTATGTTTCAATCAACATACTCTATGTTCTCTCTTTCACAGGAGATCATAGAAGAAAATCCCAGATTAACACTATCAAGATAAACCAAAATATACCTAGAACATTTCAAAAAGAAGTTCCAATAACATAACATAATTTATTTCATTTTATTTGAAAAAAGTTTACTAGAAGAGAAGGGAGAAAAACCCATTAAAAAATATACCTGTAAAGAAATTCAGTGTTCAATACTAGAACATGGGTGTCATGTCATACCTATTGTTCCAACTATTGTTTGTGTAAGCTCTTCCTGTACTTTGCCTAATGTTCCAGTCCCTTCTGAGACCCAGCATCAGAGTTACCTTTCAAAAGAATCAAATTAAAATATAAATTATGAGCACTGTCTCTGTTAACTTGATTGAATGTGGATGACAGCAAGAGATGTCAGGAATCTGTCATAAGAAGGTTACAGAGAAAGGCTCTGAAAATCAGGAATGCTGATTGGGTGAAATTCAAAGGCATTTAAATTGTAATTTGAAGGACAAAATCTACATTTAATCTCATATGCATGTCTATGCTCTGAACTTCTTTGTTCGACAACCAAGTAAAAATTCCATGAAAGTACTGACTTGACAGGTCTTCCAGTGCTCCCATCTCTGGTAGAACTGGAAATCCAAAGTTACTTGAGCTTTTATTTCTTGTAAGATTCTTCAGGGAGAAAAACCTCTGACAGCTGTTGAAATCTTTCAGCCAGCTATTCTGTAGCCACAAAGTAATGAAAGGATAAAAATCTTCTTTCTCTCCTTTCTCTTCACACTTTCTGAACATGAAGGTGGTACTGCATGGCTACCACTGCGAGATATAGATTTCTAAATAGTCTTCCTGGATTACTATCCGTATACCACTTGACATTATGAAAACACAGGTCTAGATCCACTGCATAAAGCTGTGTCAAAACTCCTCGAAATAAGTGGACCAAAGTGCTCTGTCTTTTGATTCAATCTGTATTCACTATAGATACAAGTATAATTTTTTTATTCATTCTCACTGATTACAGATGGATGTGTATTGCAGTCTCAGAACATCTGTCTAAGCTTGTAACTTCGAGTCTAATGATATCTGTTGGCTTAGAGACTCTTCAATGATTTATTTTGGTCCTGCTTCAGTGAGACTGCTGAACAAATTCTGGATCTGAGAAATCTTACAAGGTAGCAGGATGCACAGTCTTTTTGGTGGACTATATCCAAATTCAGTGTAAACTGTACAGACCAATTAATCATATTTGTTCTAGACCAGAGCACCTGGGCATAATCAAGCTGTATATATTAATTATCAGAAACAAGTTTTGAAATGTTTACATTAAATATCCATCAGCAGCAGTGAAGGACTGTACCCTTCATGCTGTTGGACCAATTTTCCACTATAAGCACAAGGAGTACTTAAAAGATTAGTAGGAAGTCCAGAAGTCCTTCAACCAAGGAAGAAAAAAATAGAATATTACCCATACTTTTAACAGTAGACAAATGAGAGAAACCTGTTTGCAGTCACAAACCCACCTTTCAGAACTCACTTATATGAAATAAATAGTCTAAACATGCACATAGTGATTTGATTTCCAGTCACAATTCAGAAGTCAATACTGCTTAAGAAAATATATTTTCTTCTATAAAGTATTTGTAGTAGTTTAAACCAAGTTTTCCCCCAGCAGTTGAAAGTCATAAAACCCCAGGGGGTGGTGGCCCTAGAAGTTTTGAAGTTTTGCCCAGTGACAAAATATTCTGCAAAATATAAACATATCACAACCAAATGGAAGAGAAGAGTGGTAGTTTTGGGTTGAAGAAGAAGTGGTAGCCATGTTGTAAGACCATGAGGAAGGGGGTGTTGCCGTGGGATTTATGTGCTGAAAAAATCTCCAGAGCAGTTAATTAGGGGTGAGATAAGAAAGGGTTTATTTTACCAAGGCAGAAGATGTTACAAGACGCACGCAGGCCGTGCCTGAGATGTTACATTTTATAATACCATCCATCCAATCCCAGATGTATCCACTCTGTGGCCTTTACTCTGGACCGCCCTGGGTCCACCCCCTGAGAAATGGGTCTGGGGTGCATTTCGGGACCACCTACTTCATCACCTTCACCATCATCAGAGCACAAAGGGTACATAGTTACCGAATTCTTGACTTCATTCTGTGGTTTAGGCCCTGATATGCTGTTCTGCCAACAATCTAGGCCTTGCCTTGAAAAAAGACTAAACATTTCTATTGGTTTCAGGAGTAGGATTGATACAGGGAGCATAGAATGGGGTAAGAGGGTTAAGGAATGTGTAAACAAGGGTACTAGAGGGAAAGGGATAAGGGACAAGGGACAAAGGAGGGAGGGTTGCTGCTTTTAGAATCTACTTATAAAATTTATAAGGCTTACCAATATTAGAAAAATATAAAACCATTAGGGGTTTAAGGCATCAGGGGCTCGGAGCCCCTTGGAGCCTCTGGGGCCCCCCAGTCCCAGTTGGGGGCTACAGAGACTTGGAGACAGTGTTAAGCTGGACTATGTGTCTGTAGCTGTGAGCTGGGGGATGTTTTTCCACCGTGAGTGAGCAGAGACAGAGCAGAAGCGGCAGCAGCGTCCAGAGGTTATGGCTAAGAGCCAAGAGATAACTGAAGGAACAGTAAACAGCATGCAACCAAGGAAGATTCAGAGTTGCTCGAGCCGAGATAGAGAGCCGGCAGCAGAGAGACAGAGTTTTGGGGGTAAGAACTGAACCAGACCCCCTAAAACCCTTGGAGACCCCTCCTAGAGACTGGAGGAGTAGATGGACTCCTATTTGAGAGGAGTCTTGGAGTATAGCAGTACCGGAGAGAGAGAGAGGAGCTAAGAAGATCAAAGACATCCCGGAGCTGGACCAGGACAGCCGGATGGAATGCAGAGGGGGGTGACCTTGCTCCCCCCACTGCTGCTGCCACGTTGGCAGTTGAGACAGAGCACAGGAGCTCTGGTGGAACTCTTGAGGCAAGGACTTTCAACTGAAAGCTGCCCAAGATGTTCTGACTCAGGGGTGAATCCCCTGAGGAAGGGACTTTCACAAAGATCCCCCTGGATTTCGTGATATACCTGTGGTGAAGCAAGTTTTGTCCCTGCTGGCAGTCCACAGGTGAGGCCTTCACTTGCAGTCGAAGGAGAGCCGAGGGGCTTGGAGACCCCCTTGTGTTTATTGAAAAGAGATCCAGTTACAACAATCCAGTTGCAACTGCTGCATGGAAGACAGAAAAGGAGCTGCTGCCCTAAATGTGGAAGGGATCTGTCCTTCTTCCCTCCTGGACTTTTATTTGGAAGGGAGAAGAGATTTGATCCATTGTAAATACTTATGTCATGGTAGAGATAGCTAAGGTTGTATATAATGTATTGTAGTATTTATTTGTACAGTCATTGTAATATATTCCCTTTCCCCCACTTTGAGTCTGGTGTGTTTTGTCTGGGAAAAAACACATCTTACACTAGGTTGAGATGTGGGAGGGGGGCTTGGACTAGAGAATTGGATTTTGGGGTATCTCAAACCATGACAGTATTCATACCTAAACAGTGCATGTGCAACTATTGTGCAAGAACTAAACTGAAATTCCAAACTCCTGCTGTTCAGCCAAAGAACAAATCATGATGTAGAAGTTACCCACACAGAATCCACAATGAAAAAATGTTTGTAACCAAAACTTTCAATTCTCTGCTCATTATTGAAATGAAAGAACCTGTAAAACTTACCTAAGAATAACTTGGATCTTGATTGAAGTTTAGCATTGCTACATTGTTCACTCTTATGTAAGAGAGGAGAAACTGAATTCCTATACTTGGTTCTTCTCACAGGATTGCCTCCTACTTCTCCTTCATCTTGCAAATAAAATAAATGTACTTAAAGATTTTAATTCTACCCTGATTTGTCCATTATTTTTGTCAAATTCTGACAAACCTCTTTCAAACTACCCAAGAATATGCAATAAAAATTGTTGTCTATTTAATTGAAACACATGCTTGATAATACAGTATAATTGTAAATAGAAAATTATTGAGGAATGGAATATTTATTTAATGCTCTAAGTAAAAAAGATTTCAGTGGAAGCTAGTAAAATAAAAAATCACAATATTCATCAGAAAATCAGTTTCTAGGTACTTGAGTACTGTTCTAGAGAACATTTTTTTTAATTTTGAGTATGTTTTCCTCTGCACCTTTTCTGCCTGTTCTGGTTCAATTCTAGAAAGTATATTTGAAATTTAATGAAAATCAAAATTGTAATACTGCAGCTGCTTCCACACAAAATATTTATAACAGATTTTCTGAATTATCTAGAGATATAACTCAGAAATTCTTCTTAGATGAGGAACTCCAAGCTTTGTTTGTCTGTGAAGTGTTGTGGACCATCACTATTGAAACAATAAAAGATGAAGTGATAACAGCGACCGTGATGGCAATAGCAAGACATGTTGAACCCTGAAGTAGGTTTGTCTTGAGCTGCAGAATTGTTATTAGAGGGTTGATCTTATAAAACAATTTTAAAACTAGTACAGCTTCTGAATTTAGAGATAGAGCACATTGGGGACATTTGGACATTGAGAATAATGATTTGAAATGCAAGGTATAATTTGCAAACAATAAATAAATATATATGGCATAATACATCGAATTAAAACTCTAGTAATTCAATCCCACTGAAGTCAAGTCATTCCCTAGACACATATACTAAGGGAAACTAACAATAAGCAGCAAAAATGGAGAGAATAACAAAATCCCACAACAAAATGACAGGACAGGGTACACTAAGGAATGCATAACTCCTGTGGCTTGTACTGTTACACAAAAAATCTTATGCTCTATAAAACATCTCAGGAAAAATGCAGTTGTTCTGCAGATGTACAATCATTTTATCTTTAGGTAAACATCATCACGAGCAATTGATCTTCAGGCAAACATAATCATGAGCAATTGATATCCAGCAGAACCAGTACCCAGGAAGCAAGCAAGTCAGAAGAAAACGGCCAGAGAAGAATGTGAAAAAACTCAAGTCACTAACTGAAGCAGTGGACAAAGGCATTGTAGTAAGGTCATTTGCTATCATTATCATAAGCACAAGAAGTGGAAAATGTGTCTGAAGATCCTTGTTTTTGAAGAAATTTAGATTCATAGAAGTTCACTATAAGAGGATATACTAAAAAATATCCCATCTTGCACATATGGACTTCTTACAAGGTCATGTAGTGACAGGACAAGGGGGAATGGCTTTAAACTGAAAGAGAGTAGGTTTTGATTAGATATTAGGAAGAAATTCTTCAATATGAGAATGGTGAGACACTGGAAGAGGTCGCCCAGAGAAACTGAGGATGTTCCATCCCTGAAAGTGTTCAAAGCCAGGTTGGATGGGGCTTTTCAGTTATTAAAGAGAGGAAGCCTGGATGTGACTTGGAAGGAGGAAAAAATGCTATATTTTGAAGGTATTTTAAAAAATTTCAATCTGTGTGCACAGAAACTAGTCACAATTCCAATATGACTGTAAATGTTATTCTTGCAAAAGAATTACTTCATATAAAAACAAAGAATTATATATGGAGTTCTTCTCCTTTTACTTCCCTTCTGGTATGTGAAGCAGGACCACAATATATATAATACACATATTAAGAATAGTCAGGAAACACATTTCCAAATGTCTGGAAGAGAGAGAAAACAGCAATACCTCAAAATATGGTATGTTTCTATATGAAGACAATAGGGAGAAGATCAATCTTATTTTGAAGTAGGTCTGGGATGCAACTAGTATTTTTGGAGAGAGGAAGCTGTTGAGAGCACCATGGACCAGCTGCTGAGGGCCCATCCCAAAATACTCAAGCAAGGTGGCAGGACAGACCTGGAGATTGTGGTCAGGTCCAACCAAGAATCCTAATCAAGAGAACATTTCATGATACTGAGGCAGATCCAAGGTCAAACCATTAAGCCTTCCTGAAGGGTCAAGATGAGATAAAGCAACTTAATGACAGATGAACTGTCACAAGGCAGAGATTGGAAACCAGTCTACAGGTCAGGATCAGTATCAACAGGACCCATGACCTGGCTATAACTGAGCTGAAGCCTACCACTTTCCTGGTATGCCCCAGCCTGAGGTTAAATAGAGTTCCTGGGATGGCTGGTGTGGACAGAGGCTCCAGGAGAGTCTGATCAGGGCCTTGAGAGAAATATTGGTGAAAGAGAAACTTTAGGTTAGTAAACAGTTTCATGGTGAAGATATATTTAGAGAGTGGGCTTTTATGAGAAATGAAGTTGAACAAAGTACTGGAATAGAGCAGACAGACAATCTAAATGATCTTCTTTTCTTCCAGGGAGACAGATCTGAGGTATTCAGAAGATGATTAAAACATCAGTAGATAGATGTCAAACTTTGATCTTTCCTTAGGAGTGAGAGTTTGGCTATTCTTCTAGCTGGGAAAGAAATGAGGCAGCAAGATAAGCAGAAATGTGATTTGTCCATGGAGAACATACCTTTGTAAACCAATTAGCAAAGCTTCTTTTTTCCTCATCTTTTTTATTTGATAGGCAGTACAATGCTGAGTGCCTTGCTCTGAAGTGTATAGTTTTAGCTATTAGCATAATCAAACACACTGGTCCTATTTCAAGAAGAAATGCTGATAGGTCAGGGACAAAACTGAAATGAAATTATCTGCTAGTTGCAAAGCCAACACCATAAAGAAATTGACCGAAGTAAATTAAGTAAGATAAACTTTTTTTGAATGAGGTAGAGTCACAAACTCTTAGGCCTTTAGGCAATTCAGTAATTCCTGGTACTTTTTCCAAAGGTTTGATGAGGCAGTGGGACTGACCCTCTAGGAGGCCCTATTTTAAAAGGCAGTAAATCCAGAATCCCTGCTGACATTTTCATCTAATTTGCCCTGTCCATATTCTACTTCCTTGTGTATCTTTCTTGTGTAGAACAAGGTAATACAAGTTTTTGTCAAAACTAAATGTCTTAGTTAGAGCAGCCAGGAGCAGTTCATCACTGTGTGGGTGTAACCCAAACTGTGTATTCTACACCCTCTATGTCATTTCCCAGGAACTGTTAACAGTAGACCATTTGCAGCAGCTGCCCAGAGCTCACCTGACCCCTCAGGCTATAGTTATGGGTGATGTTAACTCCCCTCCATTAGCATCTCCACACCCAGCCTGAGGGGTCATGTCTGCTAATGAGCCACCAAGGATTCCAAAAATATCTCACAACTCACAATCACCCACTGTGGAACTCCCAGCCCTGAGGGAGGTACTGGGCGTTCCTACTCAAATCTGAGTGTGTATAATCTTGGGGTCTTGGGACTTCTGGAACCACCTGTGGGATCCAGAGGAGGACCAGAACCTCAACTGGACTGCGACCACCACTCTCAACCAGATTGCGACCATCACTCACACCAACAGGTTTTTTTTCCCTCTCCTTTTACTCTTTGGACTCAGGGGACCACATGGGGCTCAGCACAGGAGCCAATGAACAATATTCTGTTCGTGCCCCAGGGTGCCGGGTTATACATCTGGGTTTTTGTGGGCTAAAACCAATTCCGTTCGTCTGTATACTTGTATTTATTGTGTTATTTTCATTAAATTGTTATTCTGACTTATAATCTCTTTTGAGTTGGGTTCATTTCTCCTGCCGGTTTACCTTTAAACCAGCACACTAAACAAAGCTGGGATGTTAGGATACTATTCCAATCAGGCTGGAGGAATTTTATAGATAGAAACTTCAAGGTATTGAAAGAATAGTAGGGGGGTGAGAAGTATATCAGCTTTAAAATAGTGTTTTCAAGTGCTTATTTCAGCTTCTAAATTCTTTCAAGCTATTTTTAATTAAAAGCAACTTCTTGTGCCAAATTTTATTGCAGTGTTGTTCCATTTTCTTTCTCACTCACTTCAGTTGAAGATGACAGGCTTACTTTGACAAGGTTTTAATTAGTTTCCATATGTGATCTCTTTGTTCCATGTGGCTCTGAGATTTTCTTTGTGTATGGAAAAACCCCAAACAATTTAAGGAATTGCAATTATTTGCCTACATCGGTTCTAACATTCCCCAAACAGATGGCTTTGACAGTTTTTTTATTCTTTATGTAGGGGTATTGTCAATATGTATAAATATCTATCTTTTTATTCATATTTAACAACAATAGGAACACATATTGCCCATATATATGTATATAAAAACAATACAATATACAGACTGTTGTGCATATACAACAGATACATGTATATATATGTATGTGTGTATACACGTTTACTGTTGTCGTTCTACATTGTTTGGGTAGACAGACATTTTGCTCTCTGAGCAAAAGTATTAGAAGAAGAAACAAAGATAGACAGGAGGTCAGCTGAAGGATTTTCAGTTGTTAAACTCAATTATGAGCAGTCACTGAAATGAATTTTAAAATGCCTTTCCTGAAGGCTGTATATACTCTACTCTCCAATATCTGATGTGACAATGCTTAGAGGCACTTTCTGAGATGAAATAAGGTCTGTTTATTATTTTATTTGTTCAGGGAGGAGTGGGGGCTTGTATTGTTTTGCATTTTTCTTTTACATCACTTTCCTTCAGTTTTTATGGGAGTACTAAAAAACTGCTGTCAAGTATACCATAATTCCCTGTATTCCCAAGAAGAGCTGTTAATCTGAGAGGACCAATTAATTTACAATACACAAAGCATAAAAAATGTTTTATTCAAAGTTGCAACAATTTAAAACAGCCAAATGAAATGTCAGAGGACAGTTTGGTATAAATTACAGGGGAGGAAACCCAATGTCTATTCTCAAGAGAAAATGAATGATTACTTTTTTTTTTTAAACCCATGAAATTCAAATAAAAGAAAGGTGTTTCCTTTTAGGGTCCTTTCTCTTATTCACAGTAAAGATGCTGACATATTTCCAATTATATAATTATCTGCTCTGCACAGTTTCTAGGTTTCTATGTCAGACTGCTCATTATATTATTTCTAAGTAATCAGAGTAAAAATATTTGGAACTCTTTACTGAATCTATAATTAAAAGTCTTTGGAAATAACTCTAAAAATAGTGTCTACTAGCTACAATTAAAACTAAAGGTATTTTTGGTAAGAATTATTTTTTTTTACTTTTTTTATTCACAAAGTAGTGTTCCCTTCTCTCTGGAACCTTCCACTTGCAACAAAAATAATTTTAAAACTTAGAACCTGGTACAGAAAACCACCTAAGCACAATGCTTAAATTAGTCATGATTCACATTAGCATAATATCATATTTGTACATTTTAGCCCTGGAAGCAACAATTAGACCACCTAGCCTGATACTTTAAATAACAAAACTGGAAAATGGAATGCACTTTTTCCTTTAATAAGTTCTGTCAATTGCCCTTGACTAAAAAAATCTTCCAGAAATCTGATCTTGTCTTCATAATTTCAGGTTATGGTGTGTTCATCAGTTGAATGTTCTTACCCATCAACACTGCATGAAGGTAATCTTTGATTTATGGGATTTATATATATATTAAAAATTAAGGAACTATTTTCTATAAAGGAAAATATTTTGCCATATTAAAGCCTTACACGTGGGCATTACTGAGGATCTAGATCATGCTAACATTCAACTTCATTCTCGTTCCTGCAGAAGGCAAAAATCCTACTTATGAATACAGGCAAAATGGATCTTAAATCATAGTGAGTTTAGGAGGAGATTAATTTTATAAGGCAGAATTAACCAAACCAACAGCACTCCTCTTTGGTCTTAATACTAACATAATTCTGACAGAGAGTTTCCAACCAGTTTTTGATACTCTGCAGATTTTTAAACACATCTTATGATTTTTCCTGATCTGCCTTATGAATTTAACTTCTTGAGGTATGACAAGAAGGTTTTCAGGAGCATATCAAATAAGAAGCTTTTTTTATACATGTAACACTAAATCACATAATTATGGAATAAGGAAGGTTGGATTCCAGACATGAAAAGCTGCTGATATTTTGTACATATGATAGTGAAAAATTTAAGTCTTTGGGTTTTTTGGGTTTTTTTTTTGTTTGTTTTGGTTTGGGTTTTGGGGCTTTGTTGTTTAGGTATGGAGTTTTTTGGTGCGGGGAGAGGGTGGGTTTGTCTGAGATTTTTTTCCCCCAAATGACCAAGAAAAGAAGTTCAACAAGGGCACCAATGTTCTGGTCCTTTTCCAAGTAAGTTTGAAAAGTCTTTTTTAACTGATGTCAACCTTGCCCTCAGTCTGTTGAAATCTTCTGTCAAATCTTATCACTAGTTTTAATGACAACAGTAAAAAGCCCTTAATAAGAGTGTTTTTACCCTTGTGGTCATGCAATTCAATAGTGTGACAATAATGAAGGCAAAAGTCACAATATGAGGCTCACAAGCTTGCCTGAGAATGTCAGGATGCAGGTTTTTTCTTTTATTGCCCTATTATATTCTGGGAAGATTTTTTTTTAACTTTTACTATTATGACTGTAAAATTCATATCCCCCAAATGTTCTGATTTCACTAGCTCTTGTCCAATATGTCTGAGAAGAAAAATATCACCCCAGACATTCTCTGGAGCCATAAACTGGAGAGAGTTCAAACTACCAGAATATCCCACTTGCCTCACTGAAAGTGTTCCAAAGGGATGGAAAGTTTTGATTTTAGCTTGCAACCACCCATAACACAAAAGAATGAAAGGTAAGAATTAATCTGTGGGGAGTTTTTTGCTTATTTCAAAAACTCAGAATAGTAAACAAAGATACAATTACTTATATGAGAGAAAAGAAAGCAAATGAACCCTCATCAGAATCAAACCCAAACATCTACCTCCCTATTTGTCTGTATACCAAGATGTAGACTCACTCAATTCCTGTACAGACTAGAACATGGATTCATGGTGTATACTGTTCTCTCAGCAAATATTTGAGGTAGAACATTGGCTTTATTTTTTTTCCTGAACATTTTGGATTTTGGTGGTGGGGGTGGTGCAGTGGCTTTGAAGATGCAGTTGACCATTTCAAGGTTTTTTTTCCTGAAGGAGGCATTCTGAATGTTCTAGCAAAGAACATCGTTGTTTTAAGTACAAAATGTTCTTTTCCACTTTATTTGATGAACTCTAGTGTGATCCAGAGTTATGATTTCTCTGTAGGTAAAATGTTATTTAAGCAGCGGTTTTCTTGCCACTTCTTTTCCGGTCCTTCCACTTAATTAATCAATGCTGCTCTATATGCTAGTGAGGATCGAAGGTGAAAGAAAATATATGTCAAAAAGTAAAAAAATCCCTACCAACCAACCAAAACATCCACCCCAAACCCCCAGTCCCCGCACTTAAAAGATGGAAGGATTAGCAAACTCTTTTTGGCTGAAAATCAATAGGGATACAAAATCAGTTTCAGTAGAGATGTGTGTTGCTATGTCACCTTCCCATCCTCCTTTCTCAGTCTGCAGCTTTCATTCTTTTCACCCAGGCAGAGTTCCTGCTATGAGCCATGGCTGGTGAAGAAAACAGCTCAGAGGTACTGGCATTGCCCCACTAGTTTTGTACATGGATGAGTTTCTTCACAAAGGAAAATTTCTCAAGCAATTCTCCCACTGCTTCATTTCCACATTCTTCCACAAGAACAGCTTAAGATGAACTGATGGCCTGGAAAAAGAACCTGCATTCTTTATGTAGGTACACTTTAGGATAAGTAGAAACAACCATATGAGTCAGCCTGCAGCTGTTGAATTTAAGTTCTTTAGACAACTTCTTGTGTTTCCCTATATAGCAGAAAAAAAAGTTGGTTTTATGAGAGTTTTGAAGGTAATGGCCTCCAGTTCAAGAGGATTACTAAGCACTGGGACAAAATAGTATTTCTAAAGCATGAACTGGTAGCAAGATCACTGGTAAAACACTGTTTATTAGGCAATATATACTGAAAAAAACCTGCTAGATGTTTTTCTTATAAATATAAGTAAATCAAAATATGCATATTAGTATAAGTATTATTAATAAAAAAATGGAAGGATTATTTAGGCATCCTTATATTAGAATTTTCTAATAGAAAAAAGTAGTATTTTCCCCACAAAATGCTGACACCTCATTCCATTCAGCATTTAAAAGGTTTTTCCAGAGATAATAAAAATCGCTTAACATCATTGCTTTGTTTTTTATATTTGATATTTTATTTTGTGTATTGTACAGCTTTCAGTTTGCTGTTCAAAATGGTAACAACTTTCTCTAGCAAATTCAGCCACTCTGGGTGTTTTCTTCTTCTCTTCATTGTATCTGTGTAAAATTTAGAATGTCCTACCATTATGGGTATCAGCTTTGCTCATAAGAGAGAACAAAAGATGAAGTGATTCTTGCTTGTTTCCTTGTTTTGGTGGTGGGTTTCGTGGTTTGCAGTTGTTTGGGTTTTTTTCCTCCACTATGAAACTGTTTGCTGCATGATTATAGGGCATTATAGCTTAAAAAAAAAATAACTTCTCGACTTTAGAAGATTGTTAAGAAGACCCAGGCTTCACAAAACCTTTCTGTCATATATAAAGAGATGTCAGTGAACCCAAATATCTTATGAAAGCTCTACTTCCATATATCATTCAATCTTTTCTGTCTTCTGAGTGTGGGAATTGAGAAAAATGGGAGCAGCACACCAGGTTGTGTAAAAGAGGGAAATTAGATTCCCAGTCAGCTTTTCAGCCATCAATGTACTTCCTTAGGTGTTTTAGGTAGTTAATGTGAGGGTACCTGAAGCTGACCCATGTTAAACTACCTTCAGTATATAAGTTCCTTTTATGAGGCATGTGATCCTCTGAACTCTCTGTAACCTCTGATGGTTCGTGCAAGAGAAATTAAAAAACCCCAACCAGTAGCAATTTAGAACATTAGGGACTAATTTCTAAGCCAAAAAATCAGAATGATTGAAGAACAGCTTTGATTGAGGATTGGAAAGAATAGCTTTATTCTCTTCTCCTGATTTGGCTTAAGAGTCTTGTATAGCCTCAGAAAGCAAGACATATTTTCTACCTTTCCCTAAAGAAAAAATACAGACAAGGAACAACATCCTAAAAGCATTGGTTTTAGCACAGCTACATACTAGTAAATTAGTTATCACTAGCAGCTATCTACAGAAATCTAACTTTAAATGCAGAACTTGAGGTAAAAATACCAAAATGATATTTCTCCATTTACTCAGGGTTTTATGAAATCCCACCTGCAGCTAAAAGTGCAACTCCTTTAAGTACATTTCCAATATTTTTATATTAATTATATAGATCATAGTCCCTTTTTGAGGTTTGAATCTTACGTTTTCAACTGATAAACAGCTTTTATCTCCAACAGTAAGGGCTTATGGTTTAACATTCTGAAGTTCTGAGCAATTGTGAGAAATGTAAAACCATGACAATCTATGTAACCCTGCTAGTAAAGAACAGTTTTCTGTAAGGGAAAGTGTTTCTTATACCCTCAAGGAATAATAAAAAAAAAGCCTTTCGGAAAATTTGTTTAATAAATTGAGGAAAATATGAATCATTAAAGAACAGTAAGCCTAGTATATTCTGTAGTGTACTATAGCTATGAAATAAATGTTTTTCCCTTAAAAAGTGGAATGATTAATAGATTTTTTTCCTATACTTTGGGCATATATTACTACATTTTTCTAAAACAGTGTTCACTTTACTGTTTTGTAAGTAAACTACATCAGCTTTTTCAAGGTCTCTAGTAATACAGTATGCAACAATTATAAATATTAGAACTTTATAGTATCTTTTTGACCTATTTATTTCAGTGCCCTCTATACATACTTGTATACATATAGTGCAGGAATACAAGGCAGACGAGCAAAGTTTCTTTACTTATTTCAGTACAGAAGGAAAATGTGGACCTGGAAATAAAATGTTATGCAGGAATTATGGAGTTTGCATTCAATTCAAGTTGAATTTTCAAAGCTGGGTCGGAGCGACAATTGTGATTTCAACAAAATTCTGGATAGCAGTTAGAAATAACCTTTAACACACAAAAAATACAGAGTTAAACTTTTCAGAAGCTATTACCAACCTATTTTTTAATGAGAATCAGATAAAAGATGGTGCATTTTGCCAAACAATTTAGCCTTTTTTTTCCTCCCAAATCCTGATTGGTCCCATGGTTGGTCCTTTGTAATTCTGCATGTACATATATCACTTAATTCTCTTTTGCAATTGGCTGTGTACTCCCCTTTAAGGCAAAGTTCAGATGCAACTCCTGGCATAGCATGCTTCTGTACCACAGACTGCGCACGGTGTAAGTAGAGAAAGGCGGAGCTACTTAACCATTCCTCATTCTCTAGGGTTATTCCCAAGGACCCTTGAGAACTTTCACTCCCCTTAATGCCCTGGCCTAGGCCTGGCATGATGCGTGACTATAACAGCATTCATGTGAGCAGCAATACAATCCTCCCATCATTTCAGAAATTTCAAACTTCAGTAATCTAAACAACTCGTAATTATGCTTTAGGGCTACAGAAGTGTTCCGGAAAATGCAGAAGACATATGAGTCAGAGTGCTGTGCAGTGTGGGCACAGCTGACCTGCTCCAGAAACCCCCAACCAGTCTGGTATGCAGCTTTCCTCCATGGCTGGCAGCAGATACGTGAAAGTTGTCCATGTTTTTTTGACTGAATATGATCAGGAGTAAAGATAATCTGTCTAGGTTGTGATGTGGCCTAAGAAGGGGTCACTGTACCAGACATCCCCCTTCCAGAGCAAGACAGACATCAAATTCTCACTCTTGGTTAATCTCACCTGGACAATGCATCTAGGCATTGTATTTAATAACCAGTATAGACAGATCTCTACTCTCTTCTTTAGTCCATCTGTACTTTTATGCACATCTGCTCATTTAGTACATGACTAAAAGATTAAGAAATTACTAGTAATTAGAAAAGTGTAGAAGTATTAGTGATCATATAACCTTTTAATTCAAAGCTGAAATGATAACTTTTGGAAACTTATGCAAAGAGAGATGGCAGCTAATAGCTTTTCAAAACTAATGCCTAGCTGTAAAACAAAGTTATTACTCTATAAAAATGGAAGATCTCATAGGAGAGTATCACTGAAATTACATTACTCAGAATTTACAATATTTACAAACACTTCTCGTCGGCATATACCAGTAAATGAATTGGTAAAATTACATTAGCATATCAGAAATACATTGTCTCAAAACACATTGTGATGCAATATTTTTTGATTTTCAGTGCTTATGCACTCAATTTTGTAACTGTAAGTCATTCATTTTCTCATAATTTAAGGGAATTAAGTGAGTTGCACTGCATAGTACTGTAACGTAATATCCATCTTTTGTGAGAGAAAATTAGTCAAGGCATGAACCAAAGTTTTTTTGGGTTTTTTTTGAGAACTCACACTTGTAAGCTAATTGATAAAATTTCTTGGGGTGAAAGACCTAATGTAATTTCTTGGCTTCATTCCAGTGTGAACTTTTATTTATACACTTCACCTTTATTCAAAACTCTGCCAGGAGGGCAGATCACCACTGTTCTCATAGCTGGTAGAGATTTCTTTAATGTAGGTGGGAACTACAGTGCACTAGGTAAGCACAGAGGGTACTTCTCCACAGCTGACTACTGGAAAATGACAGCACCTGATGGGAAGTTAGAAACAACAGGCCCGAAGCAATATGTTGAAAGATGGAATTTGGACACCCAAGGCTTGAGACTGTCACCGTGCAATGTGTCAAACTAATAACACAGAACCAGACTTGGCAGGAGAGGAAGTTGGCAGCTCCAGGAAGGTCCACAGGGGACAGCATGACTGTGGGGAAGTCACTATTGTGCATAAATGGTGAATTTTTCAAATCTATCTTCAAGTCAGAATTATTTAGTTTTATGTGGCTGCTTTTCCTCTAATTTGGGGGACTGGTAAAGAGGTACCTGTTACTTCCAGGGCTATTAGACATGTAATGCCTGCCATGGTCTAAATATATAGATTATACTTAGCTAACCCTCCTTGTAAGAATCACCTGACTGCCTCAGGAACAGGATTTATAAGTCTTAAAGAGTGTAACTAGGAATTTATGAATACTCCTTTATTAAAGTCTTTAATTAGGACTTAGACTATTAAACCTTTCTGGAGTAGTATAACACCTTTACACTTGTAGCTTATAACCTGGCTCAAAATAGGTATGTTGTTGCTCCTGTAAATTAGCATGAAAATTTATGAATAAAGCTGAATATTAGCATAAAGTATTTATTTCATCAAGTAGTAACAAACAGAGGTAAAACAATACGTATGCTACCAAGAATGAAATACTGATTTTTCAACTATGGAATGCTATCTGTAGTAAGATGAGTAGTTTACATATATCAGTTTACTGAGAGATTGTATATATTTACTCTGTTTTATTTATTTTTTGCTTATACCACTTTGAAAATTACCCAAAAACAGGTTACTTAAATAAAAAAGATGACTGAGTAAAATTCATGTCAGCAAACTAAACACAATAAAAAGGCTGTCATAGGTTTACTTGTTCTAAAAATCCAAGCAGAAATTTTCCTTTCCCCTGTCCCACTGTAAGAGAAGGAGGTTGAACGAGGAGGGAGAAGGAGTAATTAACTATTCAAAAGAACTAGCTGGCAGACTATTACCCCACCTAAAAAACTGCAAGGAGGGTGGAGGAGTTTTTGTCCTCCTCTCCTTACAAATGGGGAACACTTCATTTTGTGCCTTAATGGGGGCAAGGTGTGTTGGAAAAGCTCGGAGGCCGTTTTGCTCTTGACCTGGTCATCTGTCTGTTGTCTGACCTTGGTTTGTCTAAAGTCTGCTCTGTCGCCAGCTGAATCTGCTCAGATTTCACTGTAGAAATCTGTGCCCACCGACGAACAAAGGGGGAGTCCTGTCTACAGCCAGCCACAGACAGTGTGAGTTTAGTGGGAAAGAAACCACCTTTCTTTCCCCTTTCTTCCCCTTCCCCTACTTGCTGGGGGGGGAGATCTCCATTTCGGCTTCCCCGCGACCCGGGGCCCACACGAGGCGACCGCCAGAGCCCAACAGCGCCCCCTGCTGGCCACCACTGAGCACTGCAGGCTCTGCTCCTCCAGTGACCCAACAGCGCTCCTGCCAACTGTGATTAGAATTGTGCTAGAGGACAGAGAAGTATCAGACTGTTCCCTTTTTGAAGGGGACTTTTGGGTACAGGATTATTGTTTAGTTGTTTTTCTGTTCTTTTGCTGGTTTTGCCAATATACATATATCCTTTAGTAAAGGGTTGTTATTTCTTCCTTTTTCCATACTTCCTCAATTGGAGCCTCTTAATTTTGGATTTACAATTGCTGAGAGAGAAGAGTTTAGTCTACCTCATAAACTCATCCTCCTTAGCAAAGCACTCCAGTCTCTTTAAACTGAGACAAAGGCATTCTTTTAAAAATGTTTTCTAGGATTAGGTCCAAATGGTCTAACTTTCTCCTTCATCCCTTTTCCTACTATGTCCTATTCTGATTTCAGGTATTACCAAAAACCCAACAATGAACGATCAAGAAACACTTCTTTCAATAAAAAATAAACAATAGGAATCGAGTACAAAATTAGTCAGGATAACCTATTATTTAGTTCTACTTCCTACTAAAACATTTCTACAAATATTTTATAATTTAAAAACATATTTTCAGCTGAATTTCATGTCATTTATTTTATGGTAATCAGAAGTAGCATTACTTCTACTTTAAAAAAGAATTAAAGACTTTTCCCTTCAGGTTTGCCACTGAACCTTGTACCTAGCACAGGTCTCCGTAAGATAGCCATAAAAGTTTTTCTAACTTAGTAAATTGAAATCTTAGGATGAAAACGTCTGTATATTTTTATTATAAAAAATGTCCTGCAAAATCCTTGCTGTCACAATGCTCACTTGGCTTTTAAATATTTACTGCTGAGATACTCGCTGTCTACCACCAAAGCAAGTTCTTACTTCAATCTGTTATCTTATTTTTTAAAAAAGTGCCAAAATACCTCTGAAAACTTCTTGGAAATACTCTCTCCTGATTCATACCTGGTTCATACATTTCAGTGCTATGAAAAAGAGCAATATAATGGAATTAGATGAATGAATTAAATTATTTGAAGATGAGATATTTGAAAAATATCAGATAAATGCAGAAGAGTCATGTTTCAGATAAAAGGAAAATAGATATATAATGAGGTGTCATTATCTTCGTGTATTTATTAACAAATTAACTATGACATTGGACATAAGAAGTCCCAAGTATTAAACATTAAATTAAAAGCTGCTATTGTATTAAGAGGCATCTCTCTTAAAGATGTTATTTTTATACTATTCAGTTCTTAATTTAGATGACTAGCAAGCAAGAAAATAAATTATTTTTTTAGTAATTCACTGACAATTAGCTGATGTCACTTGAGATCCCTGCTTTAGGAAGAGTGCATTTGAGACTTTGCGGATTTTCCTAAAGCTTTCAACAAAGTCTCAAATGCTCTTTCCCTAATGAAGGTTAGCAAGTGGAGCCTATTTGAAAGAACTATGGTGTGAGGGCAAAAACAGGTGAATGACTGATCCTGTGGGTATTTTTTTGGTTGGTTTTGGTTGTGGGCTTGTTGCGGTTTTTGTTGTTGTTGTTGTTTTGGGAGTTTTTTAATGAAAGAAACTGTTAAATAAGGATTTATTTTAAAGAAGTTGAATCATTCTGTATTTTTGTTATTGATTTGAATAATGGAATAGGAAACATGCTTCTTAAATTTCAAGGGAATGTGAAATTCAGTGGGATGGTTTGGAAGGAAAGGTAAACATTTAAAATTATTGTGAAAAATACAAGAATTTGCCGAAGTAGAATAGTGGCAAGTGAGTGGGAAACAGTTCCTTGGAAGAGGATCTGGGAATAATAGAGAACTCCAATCTGAAGAATTTCCTGAGCAAAAGAAAGTGAATACTTTATTGGATTACATGAATTGGAACACTGCCTGAAAAAATCCATGAAGTAACTCTCCCCACTCAACAATGACAAGCCTAATAAAAAAGTATATGTAATCTTTGGTGCACTGCTTTTAGGAATAACTAGATTAAATGAGCAAAGGAGTTTAGAAGAGAATAAAAACAAAGGGAAATGTAGGCAGTGTGGCCTAGGAGAAAATTCTGAAATGGTGAAGGGAATTCCAGCTAGAGAAGTCATAAAAGACTGCCCCGTGGCATAAGAGAGTAATCTCTTTTCTACCTCTGTTGCAGGCAGGAAGAAGAATGATCAGCACACACTGCAAGAAGATATATTCAGATTAACTACCTAATAGTAAATTTAGGAAAGCACAGGAACAGACAGTTGGAGAAGCTGTGGAATCTCCATCACTGGACATAACTGAACAAATATGTTTCAGTAATGGCAGAGATGCTCAGATGAAGAGAATGAACTCCATGATCACGTAATTTCAGCTCTGTTTTTCTATATTTGGTAGCGTATATCCTGAACGCCACAAAACATACATAGACTTTATTTTTGAGAAGTGTTATTATAAACTACTCAAGAGAAAGGTTTCTGGAAATAGAGGGAATATATGGATTAGGCTTCTGGTTCCACTGTTGTTTAAATTTATTAATTAAATCTATTGTTTGCCTAGTTTTGTAATCAAGTAGTTTCTTAAAATGTGGAGTAAAAGGACCTATTTGATTTCCACACTCTACTTGTAGTGTTTTAATAGGTTGGGAGCACTTGTAAGGAAAAAAACCAAAACACAGCATTAATACATTTCAAAAATATTAAAAATTTCATCTACGCATATTTAATTAAAAGCATTGCAAAGTTATAGAGAATAACTGGGACTGACCATAAAAACTCTCTAATATATAGATTTATATTCAAGTGAAAAAATATCCAGCTGGTTACAACTGGATATGGAAATATGGGAAAAATGATAGTTTGTAAACTGATTAGATAATTTTCACAAATTTCCTTGATAGTCATGTGTTGCTGCACCAGAATAGCATGCTAAAAAAGTTGAAGTTATTTTCTTCAAATTTCTCCTCACAACACATACATGTATGATTTGAAATTGTTTTATGATTTCCACACAGCGCTCTCTGCAACAGCATTTGTGTAATGTGTAAAGTTCTAGTTCAGACTGGAAGAGTAATCCTTTGGGGTAAAGCCTTTCTTTGGGCTTGGTTCACTTGGAAATTTAGGCATTTAATGCTTCCCTTCAGTTTTCAGTTCAGAAGAATGTATATTTCCAAAATCTCGTGATGCATCTGTCAGACACTCAGGGATGTCTCAGGGTCCCTGGGTCATCTCAAATAGCATTACACACCTACATTTAGGAAGAGGTAACCTGAATCCCTTGTGCCTAATTCTTTATTATTAAAGTTATCTTAAAAAAAATCTTCAGCTCTCTTGGATGAGTAATTTTTTTCTTCTACTATTTTGACCTGTAGGTTATACTGAATGGTGGGATCTGTGGGACAGGAACCTGTTATTTGTCAGCACATCATATTTGCAGAGCCTTTATTCCCATTACTTCTCATATCATAAGTGGCTTCAAAAATAATTGGTCAAATAAAATTATGTCTTTTGCAGAATTCAATATATGTTAATATAATGGGCAGACTGGACCATCTTGATCATCTGGCAATTTCAGTATGGGATGAAGAACCCAAATAAAGTATACTACATCTTATAATGAAAGATTCTGGTGTGAGGCTTTGTGGTTGGCAGTTTTAGACTTCTTTGATGCTTCTTTTGAACTTTGGTCTCACCCTTCGGCTAAGGCAAATTACCAAAGATTTATATAGTTCAGACTACCAGTTCAAACTACTATAATCTCTTGGATTCCCACATTTAGTGCAAATTTCAAAACCCACCTGTTTGAAATAGTTCTGGTACTGTCACATGGGAAACCACAAATGCTATCTTGCTTGTAGAAAACTAAAATTATCAGGAATCTGAAAACTGTGCTTAAAAGTGAAGGGAATAAGATGACTCTCAGATCAAACATATCTGTTGTAGGAAATTAAATAAATTAACATTGTATTCGGAAATCTATAATGTGTTAGCAGATAATAGAGAATTTTATTAACAGGTATATTTAAATTTAGAGAACATAACAATGTACAGAAGATAACAGGATTTCCAGATTTAAATTTGATAATTTTTTTCTGTGAAAAGCATTTTGATGGCTTCAACTGAATCAAGATTTTCCTGTAAAATGGAGTTAATGCCAGCAACTCCGTCAGTGGTTTAATGAGCTGTGACAAGTCTTCAGTACATATGGTGTTTTAATTAGATATCATAGTAGCAGGAAAATTGATCTCCCCTTGTTGACAAGTGCCATTTAGATTAAGGTGAAGTCCCAGAATTATTTCAGCTGGAGGGGAGTAGTATTAGAACATCAGCTGAGCTCTGGCCTTGAATTGAGTTTGTGTGTTATTACTGAAGCTCGTAAGTTTCCTTTCTCAAGCACCTACTGAGATCCTGCTTAGTAAAACAGAATATTAAATACATGTATGGTCTGCTATTTTCTAGGTCAAACTAACATTGAACTGTATGTGGTTTTGATTCTGCAGGTGCTGAATTGCTGCTCTGCTGTCATGACAGGCAGGGGAAAAACCAGCCCTCAACCTCCTGTTTTGTATATCCTCAATGCATAATAGGATAAAGCATTTAAAAACCTGAAACCGCATCTGCCTCGTATAGTGTTTTGTAATTGGTAGTGCTACTGAAACTAAAACAAGGGTTGGTATGGAGAAAGTAAATAAGCCTGACACCTACAGTGGTGCCACAGAGACTGAGCAGGCAGTGGCTTATCACAAGCTGCTGTGATTTGGGCTGGGTATTTATCTGTGCTGCTGGAAAAGACAAAACTAGCAGTCACTCTGCTCTCCCTCACTTCTGTTCTTTTGAGGGATATAGCAAAATCCACCAACACCATCCACATTAAAGAGGAATAGTATACTTTTGTGTCTTAAGGTCAGCTTTCCACTACTAGACCTTATTTTTTTATTTATACATTTAAAGGGCAAAAGACCTTGTCACAAATCTGTTTGCTGTTATATGTGAATTTTCTAATGCTACCGTATGCCTTTTTTTTTACAATACTCCAGTAGATAAAGTATCCTGAAAATGGAAGTATGATTTCATTTCCTTCCTCTCTGTGTAAAGATTCAAGCCTCTTACTTCCCAAAAGCATTCCCTTGTCACCAGCCTACAAAATATCCAGCACTATGGATCAGACAGTGTGTGCAAATGTTATCAATGTTATCAAAATATGGCTAAGGTACACTTTATGTCAGGAAGTTAAAAATTACTACTGGGACCACCATTTTTAAGTCACCATAAAAAAATTTGAACATTTTAATAGAACAAAGAAACAGTTCCTACTGGGACCAAGGACTGTGACACTCTGGATTTCAAAACTAAGAGTTATGAATATGGCTCCTACTAATTAAAAGCATCTGGAAATGACTAATTGCAGGAAAATAAAGCATATTTTACATGTGTTGTTATCTACCAAAAATAACTGGGAGAACGAATATAATTCTATGTGGTAATGCCACTGGGAAATCTATCTTCTTTCAGTATAACTACTTGGCTTCTCATGGTAAAAGAAATACTTAAGAAAAATATATTAAAAATAATGAACTGTTTATTTTGTGATAACTTTTTCTAGATGATAGTGAGATAGAATTTTTTAGAACAGATGACTGAAAAATACCATACTCTGAATGTTTTAAAGCTGGTCCCTTTGCTAGGATTTCATTTAAGAGAAGAATACCATCATATCAAAAGCACTTTGAAGTCCTATCATATTCCAATAAGTGCCTCTATTTATTAACAAATTCTATATCCTTGCATGTATTAAGTTTTGAAAGCATAAAGCTTAGCAAGGAAATTAAATATTTCTGTTATCTAAATAAAATATTTCAACATAATTCTACAAGGTGTTATTTTTGAAAGGATTATTTTGTACATGTGCTGGAGTAAAGGGAATTTTTTATGTTGAGTCTTCCTTGTCTTTTAGCACATTTTGCAAAGCATTCATATTGCTGACCAAGTAACCAGAGCTAAGGTCAGAAGAAATAATCAGCTTGATGATCAGCAACTTTAAAAACACATTACCAAAAATAGATAATGTTTCATGTAGTGCGAATAGCAACAGAATTCCTCAACCATTTTTGTTAGAAAGGTGAGATTACTTCTCCTAATATTCCTCTTCTTGTTCAGTTAGAAATGGTGCATTACAGCATTATAAAGAAGGCCTAAATACTGAAATAGTCTATTGAATCTGGCTGAGATGGAGTTAATTTTCCCCATAATAGCCTTCACAGTGCTGTGCTTTGTATTGGTAGATAGAAAAGTGTTAATAACACATCAGCGCTTTGGCTACAGCTGAGAGTGCTGGCACAGCATCAGTGCTGTCCCTCCAACATTGAGCCATCAACAGTAGTGTGGAGTGGGCAAGATCTTGGGAGGAAACACAGCCAGGCCAGCTGAATCAAAGTGCCTGAAGGGATATTCCATACCATATGATGCCTGCTCAGCCATGAAAGCTGAGGGAGGAGGGACAGACTGTATCATGATATTTGTCTTCCAGAGCAACCACTACACATACTGAAGCTCTACTTCCTGAGAAGTGGCTGTACAACACCTGCTGATGGGAAGTAGAGAATAAATCTTTTGTTTTCCTTTGCTACCGTATGCAACCTTTGGTTTTGCTTTATTAAACTGCCTTTGTCTTAACTCATGAGTTTCTTTCCATCTTATTTTGCCCCCTTCTGATCCTGTTGAGAAGGGGAGTCACTGAATGGCTTGGTGGACACCTGTTGTCCAGCCAAGGTCAACCCATCACAAAGAGATATAAGAATAGAATTACCTCTACAAAGTTTCACAAAAAAGAAAGCACTGGTTTGCATCTTAATCTGCAGAAATGGCTCTTTAATTTGAGGAAATTTTTTTCTATTTTAGTTCTGAAGGTTCCTGGCTTACATCTCAAAGTCCATTACTACAGTTATGATTAGTCCTTGTCCAATACCAACTGCAGTTTGGAGCAGGTATTTTTTTCAGGCATATAGAGAGGAACACAAGCAGTCTGTCATGCTGTGGCCCAAATATATCCTTTCTGATGTTTCATACTCTAGCTCAAAAAATATTGAGCTGCAGATTTAGTTACAGAAAATACTGGGAAGGTCACTACTATGGCAATATTCAAGTCACTCCAAAATATTATTTTTATGGTCCCCACAGTTCTATGAAAACAGATAAACATGAAAAAATTCTGATAACAATATTTCAAAAGGTGGGCTGCTCAGATACTGTGAGTTCATCATCAATAGATAATGTGCTTTTCTGGGTGAATTAGAATATATGTACTTATAACTACATCTGGAAATAAGTGAGAGAATATTTCCCGAAGCATCTTCATGCTTCTATATAACTTCCTGTTAGAAGTGACCATAATACAAGCAAAATATACACATTGAAAACGTATTTTGAAAGGCCCTCTTGAAGATATTCATAGATCATTTGCATTTGAGGTAAATTTAGTTCAGACCTTTTAACATTCCTAACAGGAGATGCATTCTCAAGAGAGAATGTTTCAGAGCAGATGTGCTTTTGTCTAGGTGAAGATTCTTTTTTATCTTGAAATGGTCATCCATCCTTAAAATACCTCAAAGAAATTTACATAATTCTCTAAATTCTCTTCATGCCTGTGATTCATCCATAAAGACACTGCATATATGCCTGTGTTAAAATTTTATTTCAGTCTCTCAAAAAATAATCTTATTTTTCAAATGGAATAAAAAGCATCAGCAGATAAACACTGGTTTCAGACATTTTTTTTTCTGACTTGCTTTCTCTTCTGAACTTGTTTTACGTTTCTTTTGTGGATGAGTTTTATAGATTTTTTTTTTTTTGATTACTATTGTTTGGGTTTTTTAATTTAAGGAACAATTTTAACTTAAGACAAAACACTACTTGTCACAGAACCTTTGCTTATTTATTAGGTGTACTACGCCTGGCTGCTAGAAGTCAAAAAGCTTTCACTATTTTAAAATCTCTTTTTTTTTTCCCTATTGAAACTCCTGGAAAGAAGATCCTTTGTCTCCAGCTCTTCCTAATGAACAATATTTTGTGATTATTTGCATTATTTATATACAAGCAAAAACATTCTATAGGATATTTTTGAAGTTCATTGTTTTCCTCTGCCAGTGGACCTGGTATGGATATTGAGTTCCCTGGTTATCCTAAAGCTGCCACAGAGGCATGTATTTAAAAAGATAGTAGGAAGAACCCTTTTTGAACCCAGAGCAGAATAAACATACAGAATAGTTGTTACTAGTATCGTTTTGTGTTTTTTTCACCAGTAATCCAGTTGTCCCCCACTAGGTGCTTTCAAGCACAAAGCCAAAGGGATTGGTGGTTGGCTTATGCACTTTAAAATTAAAGACCAACTCCATAAAAACATGTACAGACTTAAGTGCTATAAATGGACATAAATTCCACTTGATTTAAAGAAGAAATTAAGAATTTAAAAAAGAATTACAAACTTTTGTAGCTCTAGCTTCAAGAAAGGGAGTGTAAGGGAATGCAGCATATGCTATCAAAAATATTCAGCTGTAATCTAATAGTTTGCAAAAATGCACTCACTCCTTGCTGCTACTTTTATGTTCAATAGCTCAATCAAAGGCATAGCTGGCTATTTTCTGCGTAGTTCTCTGAGTAGTTCTCTGACATAGAGCATATCACAGAAACCTGCACAGAAGGGTTTACATCCATTATGTAGTGGTTACTTTTAATTTGTAGGAAAACTTTGTTTAATAATGATGGTTGGGGTGTTTTCTTCCAACAAGTAATAGTCAGTACCTAGGTACAATGTAAGACTATAGATTTACAAAACAACAGAATTTCTTAAAAGAAAAAAGGGCTTAATATAGGATACTTTTAATTTAATCTACAAATAATTTCTTTTAAATTGATCTCTTGAGAGACTAAACGGTAGAAGACTTGCTGTTCATTGTCTCCAGTGAGATGATCTGTCTGAAGAGTGCTGATTAAGATTCTTTTAAACAGCTCAACTTGTTTCAATGATAATCGTGATTGCTTTTTGATATGGCAGCTGCTGTGAGTATTTACACTTCTTCCCACTTCAGCTCTATGTTGCTGGAGGTTTTACAGTTGCATCTAGGCATGACTTAAATGATCTGAAACTATTTGTCACAGATCCTGGAAAAATTAGGAGCCTTAATGTAGAGGGATATGAATATTTCTCAATGAATAATATAATCAGAAAATGTAATCTCTTTTTTGCTTAACTTCTCTATGGACAATGATTTTAGGAATATATTTGATTTCTATCACTGCTCAAATATTTTTTTTTGTCAAAAGCTACTACCCTAGATTTTTCCTCTCCATCATATTCCTCAAATAGGAAGAGGAAACAAATAAATGGTACAAACTCCAGTTTTAGGAATCTAATTTCTTGTTGAAATGATGTCCAGCAGTACAAATTTCATGCAAGATGTCTGTAAATTAGTAATTTATGCATTCAGTTCATACAAAGGAAGGTGCTTTAAGAAGGCAGAAATCAAGCCATGTATTGGGAAGGTGGTGGTATATTGTAGTGGGAACATATTGCTCTGGAAGATGATAATCTTCCTCAGTCTTTCCCAGCAAAAGCAGAGGGAAAATAAAGGTATGATGCTTCCTTTTACTCAAAAGTCAGTGTCTAGATCACTGATTCAGAATATTAGAGGTGTAAATCCTTTTTCTACCTGTGGTGATCCAAATTTATAAATAATTGGTAGAGTGGTGGTATTTGTGATATGACCTTCTTGACAGCCTTTATGAATTTTTTTTCTTCCTCTCTAACAGCCCAACTCCCTCCCTTCTGAACCAATTGTCACAACACCAGTTTTAAAATGGTTTCAGGAATACTTTTCATTTAGGAATGTACTTCCAGGAACGTTGCATTAGTTTCCTGTGAATGCTCTCGCTGATAAAAAAATCTCTGACCTGAATATACATGACAAAATCCTTCATAAAGAGACCATTCTTACACTACTACCAAACTTTAGGGCTCCCCAGGGCACTACGATGTCAGAATGGACAAACACTGCTTTCATACTACTAAAATCACACTGCTGCAAACCACTGCCACTGTATGTGACATCGCGGACGCAAAAAGCAAAGCTTCAGAAGGTAAGCATGATGAGATGTTGTTTGGATAATGCAACACTGCATTGTGAGATTGTCACTCACAATTAATTCAGGACCAGTGATTGTCTAGACAAGTGTCATCATGTTTTATTTACCTCATCCAATACCACTGCTTTTTCTGAGAAGCTCCTTATTTCATACTTCACAGTTAGGCCCATTCTTTGTACTGTTCAATGAAAGCAGCAGGAATCTGGCCCCCATTGAGACTCTTGTTTCACCTAGCATGTATTACTGAGAATATGACATGATCTGGCCTATGCATTTTAAAGATTTTCTTTCACAGTGGTGTTTCATATTCATATTCTTTTGACCTTTCAGGATTAGCATTGCCTTTGAAGGAAGAGAAGAGAGAATCTAGTGCATTTTCATAAAATTCACAGTCACTGCTGGTTTTTTATACCCGTATTTTCAAGTTTTACAACTCCCCCTTCTAAAAGTTTCCCTTTTCTGCCTCTGTTTCAAAGTGGGAAACATGCTTTCTTTTTGTTCTTCTCTGCCTTCCACTTACACAAGAGTAATCCCTTTTCTTGTCCACAGTCATATATATTCAAACTAAAGCAGGTATAGTGTATTGATGCTCGTATATCACCTTGGCTGATCTTGAGTTCTTATGCTATCTTCTTCACTGTTTAATGTTACTTATTGGTCAAAGTACTGTAGAGTCCACAACTTTTCTCAGACAAGGACCCAAGTATGTTATTTGCCATTACCTGGAAGAGAAAGACAGATAGAAGAGAGAGTATAAAGAAATTAATAACATATGTAATAAGCTTTTTTTTTTTACCTCCTGAGAAGTCAGCAACAGAATTGAAACAAGCCATGTTCTATCAAGATGAAATGTAGACCAAAGGTAGTTTGTGAATTATTATAGAGAAAGATGTAAAATGCAACAGAGATAGGAAAAGCATTGGCATACGTAGGAGTCGAACCTCAGCTGTCATCAGGAAGGAGCTTGGTGGGATGGAGCTGGAAACCTTGGGCCACAGAGGCTGGGGAAAAAACCATGTCTAAAAGACCAGACAAGATCCATTGACATTCATTTCGTGTGGATTGTCCTGACCTCCCCCAGCAGGATCTAGAGAGACTTTGCGTGATGCTAACAGATATCCCACTGTTTTCTCCCTCCCTGTGTAAATCCTTCTTTGGGTAAAGCTGATCACCCTTCCCCAATGTAACTCTGCTGACTGGAAGTATCAAACCTTTTTCCCCAAAATCTAAATATTGTATCCAAGAAATGTAAAATCATTTTTCCCCTTATGTCACCCCTGTTGCTGGAAATGATAATAGATTGTGGAATCCCCTGTTTGGAATAACCCTGCCTCCTCATTAGCATGGAAGCCCCCGAGACTCTTAAATAGCACAAGCGTGTTCAATAAATGATTCCAGTTTTTTGCCTCTGTATTTGGGATCATGATAGCTTTATTGAACTATTACTGGCATACATTTGTAAATATGATCTTAAAACTGCAGTATTGCCTTTATTCCCTATGATTATATTAAGGCAAATAGATTTAGGATGAGACAATTTTTAATTTTCTCTGTCTAGGAAAGTTTCTTCTATATGTTGCAAAGATAAGAAATAGAGAGACTTTGATTAAGAAATGGCAAATGAGCATTTGAAACTAATCTGAAATGTTGTACCTGTTTTACCCCACAGAATTTATTGTATTCAATGCATAAGAATATCTCAAATCATTGGTATACATGACAGAAATCAGACAGCAAGATCTATTCCATATTATGGATGTTAAAAAATGTGCAAGGTATGAACGAAATTCAGCTACACCAAAATATTACTTCTACATTAACATGTAAGCCTTGACTGTGTTACATTTTAAAAATTAGGATGACTGATTAGCAAAGGTTGTCATTTCGTTGGTATTTGTGGTACCATCCCCTGATGATTATGTCTTTACACGACAAGAGATAGAGGACCTCCTTTTAAATCTACCAAGCGTTGTATCTCAAAATGCACGTGCAGATGGGTGTATTTGTGCATGCACACACATGTATGGCTGCATCTGTGGGAGTTCAAGGATATATCAGACAGGTTACAATTTTTTGCACTATTTTTACTTTTAACTTTTCTGATACCTAGATCATAGTTTGGATTTTCAGAAATTATTACACAGGACCTACCCTAGGTGTTATACACTTAATAAGACTTAAATGAAGGATACAGGCACCTTGAAAGAAAGCTTCCATGAAGATGTAAGGCATTTAAAACCAGAAGGATTATTCTATTATCAAATGTCACCTATGATTACCATGAGACATAGAAATATGCTTTTAATTTCTTATTCAATGTACAAAGACTGTTTCCTAACTGATTCCACAAGATCTGTTTCTCTTACTATTTATTGGATTTTCAAATACATTTTTTATGCTTTGTTCTATACTTTTTAAATTCCTTCTCTAAAAATTACTTCAAAGCTACCAAGTAAATGTTGGCCTTTGATATGATGTCTTCCAAGAGTCTTGACAACTCTTACTTGGATAGAATATTGTCTGAAAAACAAGGTCTCTTACTTTTGGAGATTCTTATTTCCTGAATGCAAGCACCAGTTTCATTGATCTTCAGTCTAAACCAAAAGTGAAAGACTTCTAAGAAAAAACCTGTAAATATAGTGTTACGTAACTGCAGTGTTCTGCTGTGCAAAAAAATTTAATCTTTTGTACTTCTGTAGTCCGTGGCTTTGGGATACTCCTGAGGTGAGCTCATTCAGGGCCGAGGACCCAGCACTGCTTGTGTTACCACGCTTGGAGTTGCTTACTTGTAAAACTGTGAGGTTCAAGGACTTAAAGACCAAGGTCGCAGCTCTGCTTCCAGAACTCTATAGAAGTCCACAAGGGAGGGGTATGGGAGAAATTTGTTCCAGTGACAAAGATTTCAGTCTGAATGAAGCTTGCAAATTCTTGGTTTTGTGGTAAATTTTCTAAATGATCCTTAGCCCCTTACCCAGCATGTTAACAAGTACTGCTTTACCACATCTTTTTTTGCTTTTTGTAGGCATCTATCCATCTTTTCTTAACTAATTTTTGGCTTCCAAGGTCTTAAAGGCAGTCACCCTCATTGTCTTGTTTATACTGCTTTGAACACAGAGTAGGCACCCACCATTTGCAAATGGTGCTTTAACACTCCTTCAATTCATTACACTGGTAATTTAAACAGGGAAAAAAATCATGCAATAAATGAGAGTATTCCTATTAAAAAAATATGGTAGTCTGACTTGCCCTTTAATTATATTCTAACTAAAAATTTTTCCACAGATCTTTTCCACTATCGCACATGAAAAATATTATTTGTCACAGAGAAATTAATCCATCATTGTTTTATTTTCCACTTATCTTTTAGCAGTCGATAAAGTTACACTCCAAGGGGAACCTCATATGAATAACTTTACTTGCTACTTATGACAGTTTTGCAGAGCTACAGTAGCTTTGAATAAATAGATGGACTCTCTTTTAGCTCATGCATTTGCAATGGATTTGGAAAGTCATTTCTGCTTATGAAGCTACCTGCAGGTACATTGGCATGAAGTTATTCTATTAGTTACACATGACTACTCAGAGAAGGGCTGGTTTCACCTTTTTCTTCTGTCCCACAAGTGATCAGTAATTGAGAGATGGTTATGTATTGGCCTGGAAAGCAAAATGCATAATTTTTGCACTATTTCTTGTAAAATATTGAGTGATGATTTGAAATAAAAGAGCTTTGTTAAAGAATTTTTACTGTTTTGTAGTTCATATATTTTTTTACAGTTGCAGAAAAGTTATCCATCAGAAATATACACTTTAAAAGGAAATTCATCAGTGTTTCCTCTTTTCTGCAATATAGAAATTGACAAAACCAGTGCTGAAATATAAGCCTCTTTTAAGAGGACTTTGTAGTTAAAACTATGCTAATCCTTTGACCATAGGTTCTCTGTGAGGTATAGTTTATCTTTGATTGCAATGCTAGAAACTACATGCAGTTATCAGTGGGTGACATGAAATATACCTATAGTAATTGTGAAATAATATGCTAACTAAACTCAGTAGCTTTTTGACAAAACTAATTTCTATTGGAATCGTCTTGCCTTTTTTTCCTATTTAATTACTTGTGAAACTGAGTAACTTTTAGAAATGCTGTTATGACTGATGTGCAGAGTTGTCAGAGGAAAACAGATCCTCACTGTGCTAGTTGCTCTACTCCTGGCTGGTGAAAGACTGACACGGCTTCTAAATACATACCATTGAGATGGTAAAATGCATACACTGAGGAAACAAAATCTACTGTTACTAGTTAAATTTAAAGCATTCATCAAAAATAAGGATATAAATAGACTTTGTAAAGGGTAACCCTGTTCTTTGAGATGCATTGAGGTTCTTTCACTTCATATAAATTTTCTTGAAAGTTAACAGAGCAGGAATCATATATATATACATATACAACAGTTATAGTGGAAAATAATTCACTTCTGCTCTACTTCTAGATCATTGCATCACTTCTACTTTAGTGTATCCCAAATTTCAGCTGTCTCAGAACTGCCTGTGCTCCGAAAATCATTTCATAGAGCCAATGAAAAAGTGAACTGAGAAGCTGTGATGCCCATGATATGTCTCTGGGTCGAAAGATTTCTACAAACAGACTTCACCTCTGCACTGCCATGACTCTATTCTGTGCTCACATACCAGATGCAAGTGGTGAAGCTGAAAAAAATTAAACTGCTGTTTACATTGTAATAACTCCTCAAGTCAAATACTGCTTTATAAAAACATGTTACTGCTTCTGACTCCCAGTCAGTAACTCTAAATGAAACTCAAACAATCTATTTCAAACCTGTGTTAGCATACAACAAACATTCTTTTTTTTTTTTTGCTGCACACATGGGTTTAGTCAAAGTGCAGATGCAAACTGAAGACATTAAAGGAGAGGCTGATAAACGCAGCAAATTCCACTTTTTTACAAAAACACCTCAGTGGTGGACAAATGCTCAGCCACTGTGATCTTCAGTTTAAAGAAACAATACTGTAAAGAAAATCTACCAATTCCTGCTCAGAATTATGAACATATCATCTCACTTTCCTCAAAGGTATTTGGCAAAGTTAATTAAGTGATAGTAATATTGTTTTTTTCAGGAATATCAGGAAATTGCACTTCTGTTCCACAGACACATGGAGGTCAGAGCTGGCTCCTCTTCAGAAAAGCTGATCTAAGGATTGTAGATACTGTTCCAGCTTCTTACACTTAGTTTAATTATCTTTATTTCTACTAAAGCTGGGTGATAGACACACAGACGTGTTCTATGTACCACACAAATAAAGCCTACATCTCTTAGTATATGTCATTTATTCTGCCAAATACCAACTTAAAGTTTCTAATGTGAAACTGCATAGGTAAATATCAATAACGGACGTATTATGTTCATTGATGTCTGTCTTGCTTAGACACAGTTTATTATTTGTAACAATCAAATTTGATTCACACTATTGTCTGGAGTTAGAAACATCCACCTACAATTTTTAACAATGTGAACAGCTAACATCCATACTTTAATTGTGTAAATTATGTAAATGGGTCATTCTTTCTATCTTTATGTTTTCTTTTCATGTGGAAGTGTTTAAATGATAACATGGACATAGTAATATAGACATAGTATGAAAACAGAAGTATAGTCATTTGAAAAACATTAAATAGATCTACAGACATCAATGAGATGAAATTAATCTTTTCTAAAACTGAATAACAACTTTTACATTCTCAGGTCTAATATTAGGTAAAGTTCACTCACAATAAGTAGCTTTGTCCAAATTCTAAATTATGTTCTTATACGTCAATAACTTATTCTGTGATAAGAACAGGCTCCAACAGAAACTCCGTGACATCCAGAACAAGTGGTGGATCGATCTAGCTGTAAAAACTCAATTATGCGCAGATATGGGTGATCACAAAGGTTTCTATGAAGCCTTGAAGACAGCATATGGGCCCACATACCAGGTACAAAGCCCTCTACTCAGTGCTGATGGCCAAACACTTCTAACAGATAAAACCTCCATTCTGAATCGATGGTCTGAACACTTTCAAACTCTTTTCAGTACCAACCGTGTGGTCCAAGACTCAGCAATTCAGTCCATCACACAACAACCAGTAAAGTATGAATTGGATACAGCCCCCACTTTAGGAGAAACCCTCAAGGCCATACAGCAGGTAAAAATCGGCAAGGCAGCTGGGGTTGATGGAATTCCACCTGAAGTCTGGAAACATGGGGGCCTTGCCCTCCACACCAAATTTCACGAGTTTGTGGTGCGCTGCTGGGAGCTTGGTGAACTACCATCAGACCTTCGTGATGCTGTCATCATCACTTTGTACAAGAAGAAAGGTATTAAATCTGACTGCTCAAACTACCGTGGTATTACTCTGCTCTCCATTGCTGGCAAAATCCTGGCAAGAATACTCTTGAACAGACTAATACCCACTATAGCAGAAGGGATCCTACCTGAAAGTCAGTGTGGTTTCAGAGCCAACAGAAGCACCACAGACATGGTATTTGTTCTCAGACAACTGCAAGAGAAATGTAGGGAACAGAACAAAGGTCTTTATGTAACCTTTGTTGACCTCACCAAGGCTTTTGATACTGTGAGCAGAAAAGGTCTGTGGTAGATTTTGGAACGTTTAGGTTGTCCCCCCAAGTTCCTTAAAATGATCATCTCACTTCATGAGGATCAGCACGGCCAAGTCAGGTATGGCAACACACTTTCTGAGCCCTTTTTAATTAAGAATGGTGTGAAACAAGGCTGCGTTCTCGCTCCTACCTTATTCACAATCTTTTTTAGCATGATGCTCCAAAGGGCCACAGCAGACCTCGATGATCAGGACGGTATCTACATTCGATACCGTACTGATGGAAGCCTGTTCAATCTAAGGCGTCTGAAGGCCCTCACCAAGACCCTAAACCATCTTGTCCGGGAGCTGCTCTATGCTGATGACGCCGCCCTTGTTGCCCACACAGAAGCAGCTCTGCAACGTTTAACATCCTGCTTTGCAGATGCTGCTGAGCTCTTTGGGCTGGAAGTCAGCCTAAAGAAGACAGAAGTTCTCCATCAACCTGCACCTCAGGAAGTCTTCCATCATCCCCATATCACCATTGGCGAATCAGAGCTCAAATCAGTCCAGCAGTTTAATTACCTAGGTAGCCTCATCTCCTCGGATGGTAAGATTGACGGGGAGATAGACAACAGGTTGGCAAAGGCATACAGTGCTTTCGGAAAACTCCACAAAAGAGTATGGCGTAATAAACACTTGAAGAAAAGCACAAAGATCAGTGTTTACAAAGCCATAGTGTTGTCTACTCTCTTGTATGGTTCCGAATCATGGGTCATCTACCGCCACCACCTGCGTCTCCTAGAACGCTTCCATCAGCGCTGCCTCCGTACAATCTTAAACATCCACTGGTCAGATTTTGTGACCAATACATCTGTTCTTGAGCAAGCAGCAGTCACAAGTGTAGAGGCCATGCTGATGAGAACACAGCTGCGATGGGCAGGGCACGTCTCCAGGATGAAGGACCACCGCCTCCCTAAGATCTTGCTCTATGGTGAACTTGTCGCTGGCTGCCGCAAGAGAGGAGCCCCAAAGAAAAGATTCAAGGACTCCCTGAAACAACATCTCAGCCTTGGCCTTATTGATCACCATAATTGGTCCACTCTGGCCTCAAATCGGGAGGCCTGGAGACACAGCATCCATAACGCTGCGGAAGCCTTTGAGAACACACGCAGGATCACTCTCAAGGAGAAAAGGCAACGCAGGAAGAACCGTGTCTTGCGGAATACACCATCTAAGGAGTCTTTCTGTTGTGCCTTTTGCAACCGGATATGTCTGTCACGTATTGGCCTCATAAGTCACCAACGTGCCTGTAACAAATGTGGATAAAGCCTTCCCAAATCTTCGTTCGCGAAGCTCAACCATGATGGTAAGAACAGCTTTTTATTGCATTTCACTGAGATGACAGTCTACAGGCAGAAGAAAGGCACCTGTACTTGCATCTTCATATCTTCCTGGATTTCCGAACATTTATATCAGTGATGCACTCATGAGTGCACTGAGAACCTTATGAGGTTTCTCAGAGATTTTAAAATATTTGTGTGCTTGGAGAAAGAATTGTTGCCACTGAATTACAGGTTGCATGTTAAAATTATAAGTTACACATTAAGAGCTGGCTTACACTTGTTAGAGCTAAATATTTCATGTCAACAATGTTCATGCTTCTGATGGGAAAGTTGTATAGGAGATAAAAATTCCATTAGACATTTGGAATGGCAAATAATATTAATAGTTGGTTGGGACATATCTATTTATTTTTCAGAGAAAAAGAAACCAAATCATCTGAGAAGCTGAAAGGTATGTTTCCAAGAAAAAAGAAGACATGTAATGTGGAAAACCTACTTATTTTCCAAGCACTTTTTGTAGTACTGTTACTTTTATTTTACTTTTTAACTTTCCTTAATTCACACAGATGAAGAGACAATCTTGTGTTTCAAAGGTTCATCAGTGGAACCTAACCTAATTTGACTTATAAGAATTTCAAGGAATTGCAACCATTCTCTGGACCTGAGAGGAGAATCACTGTAGGATTCTTATAATGATAAAATAAACTACAAACTATGAAAACCAGCATTGTGTGAAATAGAGGCCTAAGGATGAAAAACATAAACATCATCCTTAATACGTTTAACAGAGATGACAAATTTTCAAATGTCAGTTAATAACGATTCTTATTGGCTTGGTATTACTGTATGGATTTAGTGGTTCTTCTAAAGAAAATATTTAGATTCTGATTCTGAATGATTTACATAATGTTTTTTTCTTCCAAATCTAAAAATGTTACCCCCAAAAGCCCAAAAGGATTCTTACTGCCAGTGTTCAGCTGATATTAAGCTACACAGTACTTAAAATCAGTGGACATTTGCATTTTGACAGTAAAATGTCCTTAGGGAGATAAACTTGTGTTTCCAAATATGCATATCCATGCTCTCTAAATTTGATACTTATTAGTAAGAAAGGCCTTGGGCATTGTGAATAAGTATATGTGCATAGAAATCTACTATGCCTATGATGAGAGTCTTATTATGCTTGCAAGGCAAAAATTTACATTTTTCAAGCAAGTTGCTCATGCAAGCACCAATTATGCAGCACAGTGGATTAAATCCATCTGGTCCATGTCCTTCTTTTTAAATTGGTAGCCTAGCTCCAAGGTTGTGAGTAATATTACCACCAGTGCAGCATAGCCAGGAATCTTTCTCTCACCAAGTTGTTGTTAAGAGTTTTAATGTAAATATTAAGAACAAAACATTTAGCTTCAGCATGGACAGGAGACGCAGGTGGAATGGGATGTATTCCTGCTTCAGAATGGCTAACAAAGCAGTGATTGAAAGACAGAAATACCTGTGAAAAAAAAATACTGTTTCAGATGCTCTCAGATGGAGGTATTGTGATTACAGTTAAATATACCTACTGTATTTTTTGAGAAAGATCCAGAGGACATCCAGGGCTAGAAGACACTTAGGGAGCAGTAACTCCATGCAGCCAGAGGCTTCACCCCAGCTGCAACTAAATTACTGAGCTGGCTAAACCCTTCTTTTCACTTCTTTTGATGTTTGAGACATTGATCTCTTCTAGCTGCCTGTTTGAGATGCTCAGAAATACCAGTGACTATCATTTCAACAACTTTTTACTAATCCAGCCTACAGTGCTAAATTCTGCAGAATAAATTTTTCACTGATATCACTGCAAGTCAGTAAAAAGACTGAAGGAGAGTCTATATGCAGAACATGGAAAGAGATTTAAATCTTTCTCCATTTCTTCTATGTTTTATATTCTCTTGAGAAAATCAGTCCATTATACTAAGAAAATTCATAACTAAGATTAAATACTGGATAGGTTCATCAGTATATATTTTGCTTTATCCTTCCCCAGCAATAACAATGCAGATATGAATGATATTTTCTATCTTTAGAGTGCTCCAGGGTGATTTATTTAGTGCAAGCTACACTGTGAATCTTGCTTAAATACACTTTTCAAACCTCAATCTCCATAATTTGCACCAAATAGGCAACCTTTGTTATGAAACAAAGAGCTAATATTAACATCCCTTTGAAAAGTTACATAGCACTGAGACTTCATTATCATAGCAAAAATATTATGAAAGTGAACATAAATAATGCAAAAAACATTGGTCAAAATCTGATCTACTTTCACAAAAGGAATCTTTACTGTACAGATAGACTTCCAAAGTCAAAACCAAAGATTACCATTCAATGCAAAGCTATCACAACCTGGCCCCCAAATTCATATCTTAAAAATAATAAAAGATGTACACTAATCCATCCCTCTGAAAAAAACCCTAAACCAAACAGAGCAAAATGTAGAGAACAAATTTTATGGTGCATAATTCTTATTTTTTATTCACTTGTGAACTATTAAGACTCATTAACTCACAAATAATCAGCCATAAGTCAATGTTACAGGGAATTTAAATATTGTGATTTATATTTAGTTTTGAGTTTATTTGTGTTCATAGTTACATTAACAGTTAACAATAATTAACTGGCATTTGCAAAAAATCACAGAATACTTAAAAAAACATGCTTAAGATAGTCTTTAGTTTAGAAATGACAGGAAAAAATCCTGTAGCACAGTAAGATTAAAGACTGGATTCCCATAACCTCACATTTCCTGTAAATGGACATGTTAGTAATAATCCAAGAAAGAAGCTCAAAAAGAAGTTTTGGTTTGTATCTAAAGATGAATAAAAGAAGAGCTTAGAAGAGTGAAGGAAAATTTTATTGCTGAAATCTTCATCTCATTTATAAGCTGACAGCAGAGACACCCAAACTCCATAGGAAATTCAGCTTAGTCTTTTTTTTTAGAGACACAGGTTATACAGTTTCACCTGTTGTATATATTCACCTATTTGTCTATTAATTCTTCTAATAAATTTAATGACTTAAAATATGTTTAAGTAAAAAATAGAATTATAGTAATTTTTTCCATGCATCTCAATCTATCTCACCTCTAGATCTGATGATAAAACTTAGCTTTTTAACAGTAGATATGAAAATTTTACAAAGGAGGTTAGTATTGTTTCAATAGAATCATAGATCAGAGCTTCAAAGGTCATCTAGCTGAGTCTGCAGATCCAAGTCAGAATCAGATGTAACTAACATACCCAAGACACATATTCATATAACCTGTTCTGAAAAATCTCCAGTGATGGACAGACCACACCTCTGCAGACAATTTACTCAATTGCAGATCAGTCATCAAAGCTGCCATTCTTTTTAAATGCTTCTCTCAGTCATCTTTGGTGAACTCCAAGTGCATTACTTCTTACTCTGTCCTCAGTAAAAAAAAGAAAATATTTTATTCCCGTTCTCTTGCAGTTCATCTTTACACATTAGCAGACTCTTATATCTCACTCTTTTCCCGTCTAGACTAAGTAACTTCAATTTTTCCAGTGATTCCTGTTGACCATCTCTATTACTCTCCTGTAGACTGTCTCCAAATGGAAAATATCTCTCTTTAAGCACAGTCTCTTAACTCGACCTTCCAGCTAAAGTCCTAATGCTAATGGGTGGAATGAACAGAATATATATGTTTCACAGACGTTTCTTCTTTTTGTAGATGAGGAATACTTATGTAGAATAAGTCATGTCATTAACTAAGTTGAAATCATACATAGATCTTCTGCTAGTCTGCTTTAAGGCAGTGCTGAGGAGAAATCTGTTGAAGCAGAGATCTGATCCTGTCACTATGTGTGTTAGGTTTAAGTGCAGATCATCCTTTTTTTCCCTTTCCCTTTCCCTAGGGAAAGAAAACACTAATATTTTCCTTTGATGTGACATAAAACTGAAAAATATTCTGTGTCCATGGAATATCAATTAAATACTCCTTTCTAACATGTTAAGATCAAATAAATTCAAATAATTAAGAATCAATCATAGTTTCATCAAAATAGCTATGAAGATAACCCAAAGAGAGGGAGCTAGAGCTCAAAACCAAGAAGTGATTAGGTTCAGAAAGTTCAATTAAAAATTACAGCAATCTTGTCTCAACTGTTCATATTTGATCTATCTGTAAATCTTAGGTACACCTACAGATAAAAACCTATAGTTAGATGGACCTGGCCCATCTCACCACCAGTGAATAAAGAAGTTTTTCTTCACTGCCTTCACAGCTGATAAGGGACATGTTGGCTTACAGAATTCCAGGGGACAACTGAACTCAAGTTGCTGAGAGTATATCTGGTCAAATTTTCTGCACTTTGAGATGTTTGTTTCTTCTCATTGACTACAAAATCAGCCAAAGAGGTGAAGGCAGAGCTCTCTATTTATCTTCTTCTCTAACTGACATATAGGTTAACACAAGTGAATAGTATTCACTAAAACAGAAAAATGTAATTTCTGACACACTCTTGTATAGTAGGAACTAGAGCATGGACGTCTGCCACTAGATCACATTGCTCAAAGCCCCATCTAACTTGGCCTCGAGCGCTTTCAGGAATGCAGCGTCCACAGCTTCTCTGGGCAACCTGGTCACAGAATTACAAAATCACAGAATATGGCGAGTTGGAAGGGACCCACAAGGGTCATAATAATCTGAAACCTGTTCTGTTTTGATTGCTCAACAAAGTATTCCTTTGTACATGTGTATTGTGCAAAATGTGAGGATAAAACTGCTGTTGCTGGTCTTCAGTGAATACCAAGACATCTCAATCACAGAATCAGAGACTATGTAGAATTTGAAGGGATCCACAAGGATCGAATCAAACTCCTTGCCCTACACAGGACCATCCCTCAGAGTCACACCATGTGCGCAACAGTGTTGCCCAAAAGCTTCTTGAACTCTGTCAGGCTTGGTGCTGTGATCACTTCCCTGGGGAACCTGTTCCAGTGTCCAACCACCCTCTGAGTGAAGAACTTTTTTCTAATATTCAATCTAAATCTCCCCTGATAGAACCTCAGGTCATTCCCTTGGGTCCTGTCACTGATCATCACAGAGAAGAGATCAGTGCCTGCCTCTCCTCTTCCCCTCACAAGGAAGTTGTAGACTGCAATGAGGTCTCCCCTCAGTCTCCTCTTCTCCAGACTGAACAGACCAAGTGACCTCAGCCATTCCTCATATGGCTTCCCCTCCTCTAGGCTCTTCACCATCTTCACTGCCCTCCTTTGGATGCTCTTTAGTAGCTTTGTATCCTTCTTGTACTGTAGTGCCCAAAACTGCCCTCAGGACTCAAGGTGAGTCCTTCCCAGTGCAGAGCAGAGTAGGACAATCCCCTCCCTCAACTGGCTGGTGATGCTTTGCCTTATGCTCCCCAGCACACGGTTGGCCCTCCTGGCTGCCAGGGTACTGCTGACTCATACTCAGTTTGCCATTGCTCAGGACGCCCAGGTCCCGTTCTGCAGCACTGCTCTCTAACATCTTGTTCCCCAGTTTGTATGTGCCTCAAGAGTTGTCCCATCCCAGATGCAGAATCCGGTATTTTCCCTTGTTGAACTTCCTGTGCTTGGTGATTGCCCAGTTCTCTAATTTACTGAGGTCTCTCTGCAGGGCCTCTGTGCCTTTAGGGCAGTCAACAGCTCTTTCCAGTTTTGTGTCATCTGCAAGCTTGTTTAGGATCCCCTCTTGTCCCACATCCAAGTCATTTATGAAAATGTTGAAGAGCACAGGGCCCAAGATGGAAGATATGATGAAGACATAATTAAGTGTATCTGAGAAGGAACACATTTTGTTGGTTTGTTTGCTTCTTGAAGTTTGAAACTTTAAGAAACATCCCCATACATGAACTCTCTGCAGCACCCTGCATTATGCAAAATACATTTTAATTTTATCGCTAGGATTGCATTTAAGTCATTGGATATAAAGAAATATCTTTGTTTACTGTCAAATATTCAGATTTATGCATTTATATGCATTTATACACATTCCCAAGTTTCCCCAAATCTTGAAATAATTCTGAATCTTAAGGGCTCAGTTTGTAGCTGTTGTAGCCTCATACGTTCAAGGCTGGAAGTTTTATGCAGCAGCCTGAGGACTCAGACACTGAACCTTGACTCAGTTTTCCCGTCTCTACACATTCCATCTCCTCCTTGCCCAAAATATCCAAAGACGATCCTTCAGAATTTGGAATAAATATCCCTTAGCACTTTCTAGGTACTGTGTACTAAATGTGATGTCAGTTGCATGTTTTTTTGAAATTATAAGTCACCAATTCATAGCATGGTGAGAACTGAAGTTTAATTTTCAAAATTTCTCAAGTTTTAAATTTTTTAAAGGTTGTGCTTGAAAACAAGTTGTGCTGAGACTGCTCTTGACAGCCTAATGTCCCTCTCTTTGTTATGTGCTTATTCATTGTTACAGAATTTTATTTTTCAGACAGAACTTTTATCTGTTTCCAAAAGATAAAAACCAGATCTAGATGCAGCTCATTAATCATGGCAATTAATTAAAAATATTAATTACAAATATTTACATTGTACTGCATGCAGATAATTGACATTTAATGATACTATTAAATGTCTGACATAAATCACCTGGAATTCTCACTTCCACACACTAATGGCAGTGTTTTTCCTTCTAAGTCCAGGGATGTTGAAGTTTAGTGATATGAACATGCATTTTTGAAACAAAAGAAAAGATACCTGAGAATCACAATAGGCAACTGTGCCACCAATATCAGGACCAAATATTTCACAGTAGTTTATACTTAGCAGTTACAACAGGATAAACTTGATGGTTTCTGTGGATGAATTTGTTCTTTAGACCATCTGCATGTGTATTACATTGCTATTTGCAAAAGATCGGTATTTACTCAGATATTAATATGCCTTTAGATCACTCCTCAATAACACTCTCACCTTTGGTTGATTGATTAAAGGAATTTTGAATCATATATTATTTACATATTTAAGCAAAGAAATGTTTTTATTTCATAGGGTAATGATTTTTCATTTTAAGTTTAGTGAAATCTATCGATCTGAGAACTAATGTAAATTTAACAAGGCTTAATTAAATGCATTCATGGTTTGCCAATGTAGCCTTTATATTTAAAGCAAAGAAATTACATGGCTATGTCTCCTTAGAACTAAAGTGATAAGTTACTAATCTTTAAAACAAGACCTATAACAAAAAAAAAAGATTTATGTAGTTTCAGCTAAAAAACAGAGGAGAAAGAAAAAAAAAGGGAAACATGCTTTGATTTTCTGATAATAGTAATTGAAGAGTTTAGTCTTATTTTATTTTCCACTCCACTTTATAACATAACCTTCTCTCATTTTCTAACAGCCTCAAGGAGTAAAATTTCAACCCCTGAGGTTAAATAAATTTCTCTGTTTAAACAAAAGGTGGGAAATGTAATTTCCAGCTGTAAGTTGGAACTCATGAGAGGTCAAAGAACTTGTCTATAGTATCAGGCACCCAAAATCAGAATTAACAAGACAGAAAAAACATGAGGAAAACAAAAGTGGAAAAATCCAAAATGCTCATTAATTTTATTTTAGCTTTTAAAGTGTGATAAAATATGCAGATCAAGAATAATGCTATTAGCATAAGCTAGGAAATTATTATTACTGCATTATTCTTTGGGCAGGTAAAAGGTTCACTAATATAGGAAGGACTGTGATTTGCTGAGATCATCAGCTTGTTTTGAAACCTCAACTCCACACTAAAATATCTTCTAGAGAGGAAGATATCTGGCAAGTGGTTGTGTCACATGCAGGGATTGTTTATCAGTGTTAGGCTCATGCAGCTTGGAAAAAAGTAAATCTTCTATTTATCTCCCTGCTCTGGGTACAGGTAATAATAAAAACAGTTTAAAAATAATAAGAGATGTGTGTGCATATATGTCTCTCATCAAGATTGTAAGTTTATAAAGCTTATATATTGGATGTAAAAAAATTATTAAATCTTCCTATATTAATCTTATTCCTAAGTTAAATAAGCAATTTGTTTATATATTGCTCTCTCACACCTACCTAAGTCATCTTCATGTGGAGTCATCTTCCCTTCTTTCAGTTTCAGTTACACATTTAATTTCTCTTGGCAACTATAAGAAATTTTCAGGGACAGGAGACTTCTCTTTTGCAATCATTTTTTTTGTTTGTTTGAGACAGGTTTCTCTTACTTGATATTGATGACTGGCATTTTTTTTCTATGCCATTTTTTGTTGAAATCTATGTGAACTATATTTAAAAATGCAATTTACTGTAGTGTGCTCAAAAAAAGCACTGAAAATATTTTAATGAGTTCTGATCCTGGATTTTGCATAAACAATTCATACTGCATGAACTTTATATTTTTATTTCTAATAATCTGCTAATATAACTAGAAAAGATTTCTTGGGTCATCTATTTCAACCTCTTTGCACATGGCAGTTTTTTTCACTGCTAGTCTGTCTCCTGGAGGTGTAAGTATGTGTGAACACATAAACACATATATACACGTGTATATATATTCCTAAAATATAATGTAATTCTCTGTTAGCTTTCTCTCTGGGCATAATTTAATTACCTAATTTTTCTTAATGCTAAAAATAAAAATAAAAAGTCTGAGTCAGATGTAGTTATCTTTTTTTTATCATTTCAGGTCCAGTTATGCTGTCTCCTGCACTGTATAAATTCTTTCTCTCTCATTTGAATAATGATGTTTAAACAGGATTCTAAGATACAGTTGCACTCTGTATCTTCTCTTACATACTGAAACATGAGTTTTCTTTCCTTCGTCTCCAGCTTCATAAACTAATGTCCTTTAATCGACTGGGAAATGTCCTTTAATCCAGGGAAAACTGGACTGTATGAAGAAATCAGATAGAACTTGCAACCTATCTGAGATCAACGTGGTCATGAGACTGCTGAGTTACTCTGCAAAGAATCTGGCACAGTTCTCAGTTTGCAAATGTGAATGAGGGAGCTCTCCTCACAGCAATGGTTGCCTCCTAAATCTGTGAATAAATATATCCATTGATGTCTTTGTTACCTCAGGAAGAGGTTTGTAAGGTTTCCCAGTACCAGGAATGTCCAAAATTCTTATTACAGATTATGTTATAGACTTGACAGGTCTTAGGGACATTTTTCTAGACACTTGGAATCTTTTAGAGAATATGATTGTGGGTAGACATTCAACTGCCCAGTACTCTCATTTCATCTCCCCAGCTTTCTATACATTTCAAATGCTAATGACTGCAAGTCATAAAACTACTTTTAAAATTTAATTTTTGAGTACTGCCTTGAAGGACAGCAATCTTTCTATTACTCCTTTACTGAAATGCTGGTTTTGCTCAGCTGTAGGATAAAGTAACTTCAAAAAAAGATAGTATTATTAAAAGAACATTCTTTTAATAATAGCAGTACTCACAGACTACTGGACTCAATTAGGCCACTATTCACAGGTCAGGAGATTTAATTCTCTTGCATTTTCAATCCTTTTTCTCAGCCTTTGATAACCTAGGAACTATTTAAAAAGCAACCATTTAATACATTATGCAAATGGAGGGTATCATAAAGGAGCTGACTTAAAATTGAACTGCAAACTGTAACATAGAAATTTTTAACTAGAAAAATTTTTATTCATAAGTTAAATACTCCAGGCATATCATTATTTGAAGCATAACTTTTTTTTCACACTTTTAAAACTAAATGTTGGAAATAGTGAAAATTATATTCTTGGTAGTAGTATTATTCTCTATCAGGATGATACAGCATTCAAGACTGATTATTTAACTCCAAAAGTAATTCAGTATTTAACCTAACACAAGTCAGTTTTGAGACACTTTTACTGGTTTGTCATTTAGCCTCAAGCTTGAAGCCAAAGATATCATCTGAAATTGTAGCATCACAGAACCACAAAAGGGTTGAGGTAGAAAGAGGCCTTCTGCAGGCCAGCTGATTCAACACCCTGCTCAAGCAGGGACATAGAGAGCTGGTTGACCAGGATCATGTGCAGATGGATGGAGAATCTACACCTTCTCTGGACAATCTATTCCAGCGCTCATTAACCCTCACATTATAAAACTGATTCCTGAAGTTCAAATAAATGTGTCTGTGTTCCACATGGGGATTCCTGTCACCAGGAACCATTTAAAAAGCCTGGTTCCCTCCTCCTTATATCCTGCCTTCAGGTGTTTGTATTTATTGAGATTCCATAGATCCTCAACTCTCTCAGCCTTTCCTTAGATTAGAGATATTCAAGTCCCTTAATCTTTTTAGTGACTCTTTGCCTGATCTGCTCAAGTAGGTCCGTATCTCTCAGTCCAGGACTGGACCCAGTGACACACTGATGCTTAGTAGAGAAGAATCACCTCCCTTGACTTGCTGGCAATGTTATTTCTAATTCAGCATTCAATTCTTTCATTGCTGCATAACAACAACAAAAAATTTGAAATAATGAAGGGCACCCTCAGAGTGCTTTGTTTCATGTGTGCGGTTTAATTCAAAACATAGCATTTGATCAAACTTCAAAATGATGGGTTACTTTTATTTTTGCTTATTTTCATTATGATCAAATGATTTAAGCATACAATTTTGTGATGCTTCTGGTAAAGAAGCATACTTTTTATGTATTAGGAAAAAGGTCTAGTCACAAAATATGACTTCAAGCAGTAAATTATATTTTTCAGATAATAAAGAAATGACAACACATGAAAGAAATGTATTAATTTCCCTGTCCAGAAAAAAAGTATTGTCTAACAGTTACAGATGTACTGTGCTTACTACCACAAATTTTTCCCTCTTTTCCTACCAACCTCCTTGGCCTCTGCTGATGGTCTAGTCTGCAATTATTCTCAGTTCTTCATTGTGTTTTGCCAGATCACAAGGTCTTCTTCCCATTCTCCTGTATGCATCTTTCCTATCTGCTTGCTTCTATTTTTCCCTGTCTTTACTCTTTCTCCCTTGACTTCTCTCTTATTTCTGCTCTTATTTTATAGTTTTTCTTAAATGCAGCCTCTTCTTTCTTCTTGTTCAGTCAAACAAGTGAAACAGTAATATGAGAAAGTCTCTCTAGTGTAGCATGGGATTAGAAAACCATCTTTTACACACTAAAAGCATAACAGGCTTTGGGAGTCAGTTTGGTAAAGACTTAGGTGTGCTAAGACCTCTTAGGGGATGAAATGTGTTTGGCAAGGACCAAATCTGATAAATAGTGGGGAAAAAAGTCAGTCTCTAGTCAACGTATGCAAACCAGGTTTGGACAAGTACACAGTGCTTTTACTAAATGTAGTACTTCATCACAGAATCACAGAATATTCTGAGTTGGAAGGGACCCACAAGGACCATCGAATCCAGCTCTTAAATTAATGTCCCATATGGGGATCAAACCCGTGACCTTGACATTACCAGCACCATGCTTTAATCAATTTGGAAAATTCAACTCATTTAATCATTTCCTTCCTCTATAATAACATATTGGCAAATGCACTGATTCTTCTAAGTATTCTGGGTTTTGTTTGAAATGTGGGCAAAACACGCCTTCTCAGCAGTAGACGATCAAGTTTTATTGAAAAAAATGTGACCATGAGTTTTTGCTCCTTGCATCTCCTTGTTCTTTTTGGGTTTCTGCCAAGATGATTTAAGTTTAACAAATTCATCATGAAAATCTGAGTTATGTAACAGGAAATGGTAAATGTCTGTAAATCATGATTTCTGCCTGTGTTATTTAAGAAATCTTCTAAGATATTATTTAAATATTACTTTAGTTATTAAATGTGATTTTTTAATCTTATATCCTTGATGCAATTGTACAGAGAATCAAATTTAATTTTGAAATTATTCTTAAACTTCAAAACATTTTTTCCCATCAAAGCAAATAAAATAACTTTAGGAAAGTATTTAAAAGATAAAATTTCTTGCTTTTTTTTTATTCAAACTGAATAAATTCTGTTTGGACAGAATAAAAAAAGTAGTTAAAATAAATCTTCTAGATGATGTTCAGTAGTCACCTGTGATAAGAAATAAATTCACACACCTTTCAGTCTCTTGGTTAATGCACTGGTTGAAGATAAAGGAAATGCAAATTCAAGTCTCTCATCTTCTTGCATCAGAAGGGTCTGATCTGAGAAATTCATCACCTCAGGAAACATTACATGAGAGTTGCTCAATACTCGGTATGAATGCTTGGTCATCTGTCAAATAAAGCATGGTAATCTCTTCCTTATAATTCACATGAAATTTCTCAAAATCAATAATGGATTTTTGAGATACAAGAATGGAATTTTGACTTGACTACAAATGCTCTAATGTATTTTTTCCTTTCAGATTACAGATGTGCTATTCTGTTAAGAGGACACAGATCAGTTGCTCTCAGAACACAATGGAAGAACAGCCCTCTCTCTCAGCCACAATCATGTGCATTTCTGAGTGAACATGAGGATTTACTGGAGTTCTACAGAAAATTAAAAAAATGAAACAAAAAATTAGATAGCTGAATGGTGTCTGTGAACAAGGCAGAAACTTCTCTTAGGCAGCCTAACACGTTGTATAGCTAAGCCTTTATTTGATTCATCTCATTGTCAAAGTTTTAGTTACAGTAACTGGATGAGTACAAACGTGAGTGAAACAAAACTCTTCCTTTCCAGTGCCCTCAATCTCTTGGCAAAGTGCACTGAACTTTTGCTTACTAGCTGTGTTATATATTTGAGATCCTCCCCACTCCATCCTCATCCCACCTTATTCATAACAATAAGATATTATCAATCTGGAGAATACTGTGAATATTTTTGGGAAATTCCAACAAATGAACTCTAGAAGAACAAATTAAACAAATGTGAAAGATCTAAATACATGTAACAGGTCCTGCGACAGAGTATGGACTAGATAAAGTCCTGAGGTCCCTTTCACTATAAGATTTGATAAGAAATAATGATAAGTAAGTTACTGACTCTTACTTATCCAATGGTATTATTTTTTTTGTAGTATGGGCAAGACATCATCTCAGCCGTAGATGAAAACCTGAACTGCTCCAAAAGAGAAGCATAGAATTTCAACCTTTCAACATAGAAAATTAGATCCCTTACTGATATGTTAATCAGTCCTTTCTTATTCTGGATAAAGACTGCCTCTCTATTTCTCTTGTGCGGGGCTGATGAGTAAGTGAACTTCTATTACCTCAGTTACTTGTCAGTTTGGTAACAACCTCGTCGATGTCTTTCACTGAACATTCACAGATCCAAAAGCTGTCCTTTTGCCAGTCTGTTTGCCAGTACTCAGTCCAAATGAAACCATTCAGTATTGTCAAAGAGAAATTAATTTCTTACATTTACACATACCAAAACAGTTACAGATCTAGTATTGTAAAGCAGTAGTCAATTATGCTGCTATGCTAACATGTTAGTGCTCAGGAGAAGAATGTTTTGCAAACTGGTGGAGGAGTTACTTCTCCAGCTGCTTGTTGCTACATTGCCTGATCTCCTCACTACTGATCATCATTTCCCTAAATTTGTCAGCAGAGCTGTTCATGCCAAAATTGCAGTCAAAGTGAGATAGGTTAAGTTAACTGGTTTAAACATAAGATTTTTCCTAAGATGAAACACTGAAGCTGTCTTGGCAGTAGCAGAGATGGCATATCAGAGTGATGGTAAATTCTGCCAGGGAATAAAGATGGACAGAGGCAGTGACAAGCAGATGGAGATGTCCATAAGGTAATGTAGAACTAGAAACCAATGTGTGTCCAAAGCATAATTATACATCATCTGGATGTGAACAGTACGTTTCTTTCCCTTTTTGCTCATCCTTAGCTTTCCTTCCTTCCAAAGATTGTACCTTCTCTTTTCTAAATCACTGCTTTCTGAACCAGCTAGCCATGTTCAATGATCTTGAGAGAAATGTTTTTATTGTTCATGTTAGGTTTATACCAAATGAGCACTTCACTAATGTGCTATTATTTTATCTTGCTGAAAAATTCACACCAGATTTAAACCTTTCTGAACTACAATTTTTTCTTCCAGATTCTAATTCAGAGCATGAGGTCATGTCTCTGAATCCATTAACACCGATGGGATGGAGAGAAGAAAGAGAGAACATTATCCAGATCTTGCATAAGTAACACAAAATTATGTCTACAGAAATACTTTCACTAGCTGGAATGAACTAGCTTGGCAGATGGCAAATTCAAAAACAAGGAGTTCTCATTTTTCTTTACCTCAGTCCTGTCTCGACTGTCCTTGCTCAGCTCACCTTGATGTTTTGCTGAGGCTTTTTGTGATTTACTTCATTTCAGGAGCTCAGCAAAAATGCTAACAAAACTGTAGACCAACTGTAACTTATCAGCATTTTGCCAGGCTGATAAATAGAATTGGCTCAGCAAGGTATCCTCAAATCCATGTAATACAAGAGAGGGAAGGATGCAGACAAGAGTAGGTGAATGATCAGTGAAATTGTCACTTTTTCTGGCAGTAAGTTACTCAGGCAGCTTTGCTGCTCAGGGAAATGTACCAGAAGACTTTGAAAAAGTGACACTGCTCCTTATCACTTGGGAGATCATCCAAGTCCCATTAAAGTAATTAAGTTTTCATACTTATTTTAATGATGTCTTGATCAGATGCTCCATAAACAGGTTGGTAAATCACTACTAGAAAGTTATTAATGTGCAAACCAACTCTGATCTTTGATATGGGTATATATTATTCAAGGATCAAAAGTAGTTAGGAATCGAATGTACACTATAAACTTAGGAAGCATTTTGTATGTACTTAGTCTTCCATAGAGTACAAAAGCTAGCAATCCCCAGGAGCAAGAAAGCAGGCAAGGGAGGCAAGAGGCCAGCATGGCTGAGTAGGGAGGTGCTGGTCAAACTAAAGGGAAGGAGGCAAATGCACAGGCAGTTGAAACTAGGATAGATGACGAAGGAAAAGTATAGAGATGAAGTACAGTTGTATAGGGATGGGGTGAGGAAAGCCATGATGAAGCTGAAGCTGAAGAGGTGCAAAGAATAACAAAAGGGCTTCTACAAGTATGTTAACCAGAAAAGGAAGGTCAAAGAAGGTGTACATCCTCTGATAAACAATGCTGGAAAACTGGTAACACCAGATAAAGAGAAGACTGAGTACTCAACAACTTTTTTTCCTCAGTCTTAAATGGCAAACTCCCTTCCCACACCTCTCAAATGGGTAAAGAGCAGGACAGGGACTGGAGGAACAAAGTAATTTCCACTGTAAGTAAAGATCAGCTTCATGACTACCTGAGGTCATGAACCTGAATGTACATAAGTTTATGGAACCAGATAAGATGCATCCCAGAATCCTGAGGGAATAGGCTGATGCAGTTGTCAAGCTATTGTCCGTGATATTGGAAAAGCCATGGTAGTCAAGTGAAGTCCCAGAGAAGTGTCTCTGTGCCTCAGAAGACCATGGAACAGCTCCTCCTAGAAGATGTGCTAAGGCACATGGAGGACAAGCAGGTGATTTGAAACAGCCAGAACAGCTTCACCAAGGGCAAGTCGTGCCTGACCAACCTACTGTCCTTCTGGGGAGGAATGACTACATCAGTGGACAAAGGAAAGATTTCAGACGTCGTTTATCTGGACTTCTGTAAAGCCTTTGACATGGTCCCCCACAACATTCTTCTCCCTAAATTGGAGAGATAAATTTGATAGGTGGACTGTTAGATGGATTAGAAAGTGGTTAGACGGTCGCATACAGAGGGTAGTGGTCAATGCCTCAGAGTCCAGATGGACATCAGTGACAAGTAGAATCCCTCAAGGGTCCGTATTGGGACCAGTATTATTTAATATCCTTGTTAATGACATAGACAAAGGTGAACCCTCAGCAAGTTTGCAGATGGCACCAAGCCAAGTGGTGTGGTTGACAAACAAGGAATCAGACCCAGACAGCATGGATTTAGGAAAGGTCCAGCCTGACCAACCTGATCTCCTTTCATGACTAGGTGATCTACCTGGTGGATGAGGGGAAGGATGTACATGTGGTCTACCTGGACTTCAGCAAAGCCTTTGACATATCGCCCATAGCATACTCCTGGAAAAGCTGGCAGCCCACAGCTTGGACAAGTGCACTTTTCTGTGGGTTAAAAACTGGCCAGAGAGTGATGGTGAATGACACTGCATCCAATTGGCATCCAGTCATTAGTGGTGTCCCACAAGGATCGGTGTTGGGCCCAGTTCTGCTTAATATCTTTATTGATGACCTGGATGAAAGGATTGAGTCTACCATTAGCAAATTTGCAGACGATAGCAAGTTGGGCAAGAGTATCAATTGGAGGGGGGTGCTGGAGGGTAGGAAGGCTCTGCAGAGCAACCTGGACAGGCTAGAATAGATGGGCCAAGACCAGTGGCATAAGGTTCAACAAGACCAAGTGCTAGATGCAGTGCTACAGCCTGTGGTTAGAAAGTGGAAAAGGACCTGGGGGTGCTGGTTGACAGCCTGCTGAACGAGCCAGAAGTGTGCCCAGGTGGTCACAAATGCCAGTGGCATCCTGACCTGTATCAGGAGCAGTGTGGCCAGAAGGACCAGGGCAGTGACTCTTCCCTATACTCGGCACTGCTGAAGCCACACTTCAAGTACTGTCTACAGTTCTGTGAGAGACTGAAAAAATTATTACCGTCTTGAAACAACAAAGTTGAGCGTGGGAGAGAGGACAGATCAAGTTCTGCAAAGGTGGAATGGTATTCTATTCCTTACCCTACCTCCTCCGGAGCCCCCAGTCCAGCCCCAGTTTTGCTGTCAGTTACTGGTACACCAGAAGCCCCTAACCAAGCTCCAGAATGGCTAGTTGTCATGGGTTACACAAAAATTGTGGTATCCACATTTTCTTTTCTCTTCTCTTTTCTCCAAATATGCCTTTTTGACTTTTTGATGTTTAGTCTTCTTTAAGAGACAGAACTGCTAGTGACTAATAAACATTTGACCACCTACATTGACTGCCCAGGTGCTGCAAGAGACTGGACTATTGGTGCTCATGGCTCAGTCAGCAGTGTGCTTTGCTAACAATGTGCAGAGTGGCCACCCAGGGGCTTAGCGCATGCACATCCAACACCCTCAGGCTACATGTTGGGTGTTGAAAAAGGACAAGAGGACACCGTCTTAAACTGTGCCAGGGGAGATTTAGGTTGGATATTAAGAAGCATTTCTTCACAGAAAAGGTGATTAGATACTGAAATGGGCTGCCCAGGTGATGGAATCACTGTTCCTGGAGGTGTTTAAGGAAAGACCGGATGTGGCACTTAGTGCCATGGTCCAGTTGACATGGTGATGTTAGGTCATAGGTTGGACTCAATGATCTCAGGAGTCTTTTGCAACCTAATTTATCCTGTGATTCTGTAATGTGCACTTGCAGCCCAGAAAGCCAACCATATCCTGGGCTGCATAAAAAGCAGCATGGCTAGCAGATTTGAGGGAGATGATTCTGTCCCTCTGCTCTACTGTGGTGAGATCCCACCTGGCGTACTGCATCCAGCTCTGGGGTCCGCAGCACTGACCTGTTGGAGAGAGTCCAGAGGAGTGCCACCAAGATGATTAGAGGGGTGGAACTCCATTCCTATGAGGAAGGGCTGAGAGAACTGGGATTGTTCAGCCTGAAAAAGAGAAGGCTTTGGGATGACCTAATCGCAGCCTTCCAGTACCTGAAGAAAGACAGAGAGAGACTATTTACAAGGGAAGATACTGACAGGACAAGAAGGAAGGACTTCAAACTGAAAGACAGTAGGTTTAGATTAGATATATGAAAAAATTCTTCACTCTGAGGGTGGTGAGGCACTGGAACAGGTTGCCCAGAGAAGTTGTGGATGCCTCATCCCTGTGACTGTTCAAGGACAGGTTGGATGGGGCTTTGAGCAACCTGGTCTACTAGAAGGTCTCCCTGCCCATGGTAGTGGGGTTGGAATTAGATGATCTTTCAGGTTCCTTCCAAATATTATACAATTCTATGCTTCTAGTAACTCAACTTATTGCATGTTCTGCTGCTGACTAGACTTTTCAACTCATACAAAACTGAGCACAATAAATATCATCACCCTGAGTGCATGGAAGCAACAGCAAACTGTAGAGATTGATAAGATATTTCAGACTGACATAACTGGAGAAAAAAACATTTTTTATTAGACACAAAGGATTTTCTGTTATGTTCCTGACCCTAAAAACTTTCCTAATAAAATGTACTTGGCAGCTATCTTGATTTTACAATAATGCAATTTGTATTCATCAAAATTTGACATTTATTATTGAAGCTGGTAGCTATTGCAATTTAAAAACCCTGTAAGCTAATAATTTTAAATGTGATATTTTATGTGTTTAATGTATGAAAATTCTATTATTTGGTAATTTGGTATGTTTGCAGTAATGGTCACTCTAGGAGTTATTTTAGTGATATTAACTGTTATTATGTGTTTTAGAACTGTTGCTAATTTAAACTTATAAATAATTTAAGGAGTAATTGCAAATAAAATTCTCCATGCCTGTTAATGTGGAAATTGAAACTAGTAACTCAGTCTTTATTCAGTTGCCTATCAAATTCTGTTCCCATTTGCTTGTCCAACTGTCCCTTCTGTTCCTTCCCTGTTCCTTTCCTGTTCCTTCTGTTCTATGTATTTCTACAAACGTACTTGTTCAGAGAGTGGGACTAGTAGTTTTGGGTGCTTCTGTGTCTACATTTAGTATATGAAGTAAAATGTTTCAGTACCTGAAACTCTACGGCTAAGCTGATCTTTTAAGAATACATCTGAATGCCTTTCCCGCCCAAAGAAATGCACATTACTGTTGAATTCACATCAGCTAGCTCTAATGAGATATGACAATGAAAAATGAGGGTGTCTTTGTTCAGATGGGAACTCAGTTCGTCTTTTAACCTCCCTGTGGTTCCATATTGAACAATTTAAAGCAATCCCAGTCCTGTTTCCCAAGTTTTTCCTTCCTTTTATCTAGAAATAAAGTTTTTCTTCCAGTAAGACAAACTCCATAATTAAAAATAAAATTGATGACTCTTTTTTTCCTCAAATTATTGTAGAGCCATAGAATCAATTAGGTTGGAAAAGACTTCTAAGATCGAGTCTAATTGTTAACCAAGCACTACCAAGTCCACCACTAAAACACATCCCCGAGTGCCATATCTACATGTCTTTTAAATACCTCCAGGGATGGTGACTCACCACTGCCCTGGCCATCCTGTTCCAATGCTTGATAACCCTTCCCTTGTGCAACTCAAGGCCATTTCCTCCTGTCCTGTCATAGCCTGGGAGGAGGCTGACCTGCACACCAGGGTACAACTTCCTTTCAGGTAGTTATAGTGAGGTCTCCCCTCAGTCTCCTTTTCTCCAGGCTAAACAACCCCAGGTCCCTCAGCCACTCCCTATATAACTTGTGCTCCAGACCCTTCACCAGCTTCATTGACCTTCTCTGGACAAGCTCCAGGTCCTCAATGTCTTTCTTGTTGTGAGGGGCCCAGAAATAAACACAGGATTTGAGATGCAGCCTAACGAGTGCCAAGTACAGTGGGATGATCACTGCCCTGGTCCTTCTGGCCACACTATTCTTGATATAGGCCAGGATGCCATTTACCTTCTTGGCACACTGCTGGCTCTCGTTTAGGTGTGGTTGACCAATACCTCCAGATCTCTTTCTGTCAGGAAGCTTTCCAGCCACTTTTCCGCAGTGTGTAGAACTGCATGGGGTTATTGTTACCCAAGTGCAGGACCTGACCTTTGACATTGGTAAATCTCATACAACTGGCCTCAACCAATCAATCTAACCTGTCCAGATCCCTCTGCAGAGCCTTCCTGTCCTCCAGCAGTTCAACACTCCCACCCAACTTGATGTTGTCTGTGTATTGAAGCTATTCTCATAGACAATAAATTGAGGATGACTTTTCAGTTGGCAATTTCATTACATCAGCTTCCTAAAGGTATAATGAAATTGTTCTGAAGTGCAACAGTTCTAAGAGCTCAGGAAATGTGATGCAATTAACATCTGTATTTATATTTACGTGTCATGAATGTAAGAAAGGTAACAAGTGGGATTTTGTACAGCTGTACTGGAAATTACTGAAACTTTCACTAGGAAGTCAGAATAACACTTGTGAAAATAGAGTAACTCACTGCCCAAGTGCAGACATAAAAATTAGAAGAATATCTTAAATAAATGTTTGAATATGTTTTGTATCTTAAATATAACACAAATAGCTGTGTGAAAGCAGATTAATTACATTTAAATTTAGACACACATATACACATATGTCTCTATATACCTAAAATATGTCTATACATCTTTGTGTGTATCTCTACATGCCTGTGTGTATATATGTAGTGATTTGTACCCTTGGGCTACTGCTTTACAAATAAATGCACAATGATTGAAAATAGCCTGCACAAATTGGAAAATGCACCACAGATTAAGAGCAAGCAAGCTGAAAACGTTTCCTTTTGTGGCAGTAGTAATGCTGATACAGCTGTGTCAATACGGATGTAATTCTATTACATTTTATAGCTATAGCTAATATATTTTGTAGCTGGGTAGAGTTACAGAGCAATATTTAAAATTAGCACATCCACCTAGTATGATCATATTTTGATACTATTATACCTTGTGTGGACAAAATACATAAGCTTTGTCAGGAAATAGCATTCCTAGTTTCACTCAAAATTATTTGACTACAATTATCTTCTGTATGAAGAATACTCTCTAGGCAGAAATGTCTGGTAGTGAGCAATTGTTGCAAAATACATAATATTATTTACTCAGATAAGAGTACTTAGGTACTTTCACTTGAACTGCATGCTGGTTGAAGAAATATAAACAGAGGCTAATGAGCAATGGCAAAATGTGAATTTGCTGAAAGGCTTTTACTGGAATAAATGAAATCTCTGTGATGTCTCTTCTTACTTCCAATCTTCAATAATCTAAAAGAACAAAGAGCATATTAAAGGAATTCAGTCATAATCAGTCTGATATTGCATGGAAAGGAATGTTAAACACAGCTGAAGCAGAGATAAAATAAAGGGATGTGATGTTAGAAACCTGGTAGTAAGCAGTAATAAGAAGTCAGACATAAAAATAATGCAAGATAATATATATACAGTGGGATTGAAATAAGGTCACTGCTGAAGCAGGTTTCATCTTGCTGGATACTACTAGAAGGTATTGAGGCAACATGAAATGTGGTACTAGTCACCCAGAGGAAGCATATAAACACAAGGATATGCTTTCCACAAAGAAGGGAAAGAACAATAGAAGAAAAACATACCAATGTTGAACCTGTGCTCAAGATATCACTTCAGAAACTGTCAGTTCAGTGTGATTCTGCAAATGCGGAATTAGACAATGAACAATACGTGTTGATTTTTTTTTTCAACAACAGACAGAGCTCTGCTCATCTACACAGCTATTTTTCCGCTGTTGCTCTGATCTATGAAGATTATGAGCTCTTCAGAACACGGACTGCATTTTTGCAGAAATTTCGAGTGCAGCAAGGTTTCCAAGATGCTATCATATCATTACCATAGGTGTTAATAATTATGCTTCAATGTGATTTCTTCCTCATACATTATCACAATATTACCTAACGATAGCTTTGATACTACAAATGCCCATAAAATGAACCTGTTGCTGATTTAACATAGTTGATATTTTTTTTAAATGCACATTGTATGTACCTCTAAATATTCATTTTTTGATGCTTGTACTTGCCATGTAGCAAAAACCTTTTTGCTTTTGAGTAGATTGGTATTTTTTTTCATTGCAAAACAATTTCTGAGTATTCAAAAATTGTTCCTGTTTGACATTGGGTTTAAATCAAACCCTTTTGCAATTAAAATTATAGTGAGTAAAATAGAGAGAAAATGCAGGATGCTGGAGGTCAGCCATCATCAGGAAAATTATTTGGGCTATGGAAAAAACAGTTTCAAGTTCCTCCCCTGCTAAGTTTGGAGATATTTATTCTGCAGGTATATCTCTTTACTGACTATTCTGAAATGGAAATCTTTCTTGTTAGAGATCTTCACAATTCCACAAATAGAAAGAAGACTAGCTGTGTCTAAAGGGTAGCAAAAAAATGGTACCCTGCCAGGCTAAAGTTGAACTAGGTCAGGACTTCACAAGATTTTTTGCTCATGTTCGACTCCCACACATCCATTTTGGTTTCATTCATTGTTTGGCTTCCCCCCAGCTGCTTCCTGGACTCCTGTAGATACATGATGGATAACCTGGGACATCTAAACTGCTCCTTGATGTTTAATTTTGGACAACTGACAGCCTCTCTTACAAATCAGAATAGCAGCTTACTCATTGTGCTAAAATCTTTTCTAATGTAGCACTGATTTGGACTGTGATGTTCCTCAGAACTCTATCTTAGAAATATCTGAACTTTTCTTACTCAAACTTCTGGTAAAACTGGTGAATTTTTACCCAAATATATATTCAAATAATTAATTAGCGTAAAGAAACAAAGAAAAAAACTCCTTCACACACAGTTCCAGTGGATAGAGCAAAGCAAATAAACTTATCAGGTTTCTTCATAGCTTCTTTCTTTCTTCTCTGCCCCTATTTACTGAAACATCTGCAATAGGAAAAAATCATCCACTATAATTTAATAGTGACATTTAAATATATGAGGTATTTCAACTGTCTAGTAAACACTCAGGGTTTTCAGCTGTTTTGTTTCCTACTGTAAGACTAGAATGTCAGAGAAATGCTCTGAATTAAAGCTTTAACAGAAAATCATACAATTATATTAGAAGACACTTAAAAAATGTTAAACGTATTTTTCCCAATAGCCCAGGCTTCCATTTCTTTTATTTCCCCGCATAAATGATCTTAATGCAATTTACGAAAAAGTAGAGGTCACAATGCAGACCACAGCAAAAAGAACATCAGCCTGCAGCATTAGGCCTATAGGAATGGCATATAGGCTGCTAAATGTTTCTACATAAACAGTTTATGCAGTCTCCAGATTCAAACTATTTTTTTGTCCTTTTTTTGCCAGATGAAATCTTCTTAGTACTTATTCTCTGTAATCTGATGTTTGGGGAAATATCTGAGTGATTTATTATGAGCTCCTTATGAATGACCCATAGTAATGCACAATGTCACAGTAGAGGGCAGGACAGTGTCTGCCAAGCAGCATGTCTGCAGGAGTCAGATCTGCCAGGGAGAAACATACGGTAAATGCACATGTCAATGTGGCAAACATATTCTGAAAATAAAATGGAATCAAGCATATTACAAAACAAAATGAATAACTGGCTATAGCACTGGAATAGGACTAAAGACCTTTCTCTACCAAATGACATCTAACAAGTTGTCTTTCTTATTTTTTTAATTTTTTTTTTTTACTTCTATGGGAAAAAAATTACCATGAGACTTATAAACATAAGTAATTATAGGTAGCAAAAAAAGACAAATGTCAGTTCTATTGGAATAAATACAAGTGTCATCTTGAAAATGCAGGAAGCTATCTTTGTCCTGTTCTGCACCATAATTCAAGGAACATATTTGGGCATCATACCTCAAGAAGAGTTTTGATCAACTAGATAAATTAATGTGAGTCCTGAGATTTGAAAAAGATATTAAGAAGATTGAAAGGATAGAATTACTTATTTGGAAAGGACTAATCAAGGATAAGATAATAACCTTCAGTCATGTAGACTGCTGCTATGAAAAGAAAGTGTTCCATGTCCTGATCCTGAACATAGTAAGAAGTGTGAATGAGAATCTTCACAAAAAGAAATAAATTCTAGAACATTTCTAGGAAAGTTGACTACAGAACTTGTTATTAAGAGGAATAGAGACAATATTACATATCCCAGACTGATTGAATTACAGTTCTTCATCAAGATCTTATCCCTCATACAGATATTAGTTATCATTCTATCACCTTGCAGAAAGGGGTTTATAGCATGCCCAACCCCAATTTGAGTCCTGGGTTATAGATCCCAGGATAACAGATGTCATCAAATCTAGCCTGGGATGTCTCTTTGAAAATATCTTATCAAAATGGCTTTAAACCATCTTCATCAAATCGAGGCATTATAATTTTTTTCATTCAGTGGTTCAAAGCATGTTCCTGTCAACTGTTTCTGATTCATCCTACATGGCCTGCCTTACCCCCACAGAACCCCAGAGGCCATTTTTCAAACAGATCACTTTCCCTCTTTTCAGTCTTGACTGAAATCATAAAGTAGAATTGCACAGGCTCCCATTGATAGTATCCTTATGACAGGAAGAAAAAGAGGTTTCTAAGTTTGGATGAACCTAAGATTTTTAAATCTTTCTTGGAGGAGATGAAAGTGTTAAAGGAGTCCAGAGTCACCAGTTTCAAAAGTAGAAATGCCCCTTAAAAATAGCCTTGATTAAACAATTTCCAGGACAAAACATTTTTTATTGATGAATTATCAAATCTCCTGAGATGTCTTACACAGCTATACATCTGGCAGTGTTGCCTTTGGGGATACTTCTGATTAGATTATTATTTTACTTTTTTCCTTCAGTCTAACAGTGCTTTCATGCTCCTTTAGCATAAATGATATATAAACAGGTGGTCAGCAACACAAGAAGAAACTAGAATCAGATATAGTATTCAGAAATTAAAATTCAGAAATTTTCAAAATTCATGATTGACACTGAAGAAGTTAATTCTATTTTAATAATTTTAAAGATTTTTTTTCCACTTCCTTCCTAAATAAAATAGAAATAAATTTAGATCTTCAATATCTGCACAGACCACAAGGTGTTAATAGTTTAATTTTTTCAAGGAAAAGAAATAGTAATCCAGGAAACATTTGAGACTGAAAATACTTATCAATGCTGCCAGTGGAAAAAGGCAGAGACAAAGGAATTTTGAGATCAGAAGCAACTAGAAATCAGTGATCAGACAGGAGGGGTATGATGGACAGTTTGATGTGAGCATGAGTAGAAGGAAGGGAAAGGCATTGCTTAAAATCCAGCCACCAGATTAAGAAGAGGAAGAAAGTGCTTTTATTTTCTTTGAGTGACTGTAGCATTTCTCTCAAGAGTGCTATAACTTCCTGAGGACATTGCAGAAGCTGCATACAACAAACTGACCATCAGGGAAGAAAGTTTGTAATATGGCACCTCCACTCTACATTGTCATAACAACAAATAGGATTTATCAATTTGAATATAAGATGCAATTTTATAAGACTGCTAATCACGTGGAATTTCTACAAGGGACCATTTTGTTTGAATCCTTGAGTGTTTCTTATACTTAAATTACACTGTGGTTTAAATTAAGCAGAAAAACTTTCTGCTGCTTCTTTTATACCATACGAGGATGTAAAAGACTTTTAGAAAACCTCCCAGTCTTGGTTTCCAGTTATCAGGAGATGAAAAACCTGTCAGTAGCATTGATAGTTTTTCTTCCATAATTGATGAACACGAGCAACTTATTTCCAATGTGAGTATCTAGTTACAATTTCCAACTACCGGTTCTTGTTACAATGTCTTGCACTAGATAAAAGAGCTCTGTAGTACTTAATGTATTTTTTTTCTGTGAAGGTACTTACACATTGTAATCAAATCACCTCACAATCTTCTTTTTGATATGTTCTGTATTTCACTTTAAGGTACTTTCTCCAATGGTTTCATGATTTTTGCTAATCTTTTTTTTCATTAACTTTCCCCAAATCTTATCCTTCTTTTAAAATATCTAAAGACCAGAATTATAGGGAATACCCTGATAGCACTTCCCACAATGGTAAAATCAACTATAGGCTCTAATTAAATTTTCTGTTCCTCCTCCAAGAAGCAGATTATTTCTTATTGCTATAACATTGTTCTGAAAGCTGGTTATCTTGGTACTAGGACTCAGATCTTTTGAATCTCTTTTTTTCAGGAAAAAAATCTTATTCTGCAAACTCCAATATTAAATTAATAGCTTTCTATCTGGCTGCATTACAAATAGTTCATTTGAATACAACTGGTTTATCAAGCTATTCAGATTACTTTATGGCACCTACATTCTCATTATTATTTACCATTGTGATAAATTTTGTGCCTCTCACATATTTTATTACTGGTGATTACATACTTAGTTCCTTATTATGTGTCACTGGACAGTGTCCTATTCCCTGGGGAACCGTATTCTCCTGTGTAGTAAAGACTAACCACTGATGCCTTATTTTTAAGTCAGTTAATCAGTTCTTGATCCAGGCAGCATAGTATACTCTATGATACCATACTGTATCTACTACATGTATTTATGAAACAGTGAAAATTAACGGCCTGGAAATTTTAAAAGTGCTTTCAACTCCAAATTGCTCTAGCCTACCTTCAGCAGTGACTATTCTCTTCATTAAGGAGATATCAGAAATCATGCTTACGTGGAGTCTTTCTGCACTAGAAGATAATCTATCATTACAACTCCACAATACTTTGTTTTCAGCTGACATTCCAGCTTTCCTGCTTTTTCCTTCATGGGATGAAAACAACTACTAAGAAAATATTCTACCTAAAAATTTTTCCAGGGTCTTGAAAATCTAGAATTGTCTCTCCATTTTGATGTAATATTCCTTTTATCTATTCCAACAAATTATTACCAGCAATCTTCTAAACCACCTTACAATTCTTATCAGTCTTGCAATTATATCTCCTCTAGTTTGTATTGAGGGAGACAATATACAACGATCAATGTACCAAAGAGCTCCTCTGACTCTCAGCAACAAGGATCTGACCCCATCTTCAAATTCTTTTGGATTAACTGTACTTTTTCAAGTGGTAGTGTGTAGTATAAGAAATATCACCTGCCAATATAACCTCTCAGAAATGCATCACCCTTCAACTTAGTGAGTGAAAGAAACATTAAGAAAAAAAGGGGACTGAACAGAAAATTCAGAAAATTAAAAATCTGTTCCTACATCTAAATGTAAAAGTAATAATTTAAAAAATCTTTTAGGAATATTCTAGCTGCAGTCATTGCAATTAATGATTTTTCAGACTGCCATCATATTTATTTGTACTGGCATATTGAGTCTGGCTGAGATAGTGTTCCTTTCCCCATTAATAGCCCCTGCTGTGCTTTGCATTGGTAGCTAGAAGGGTGTTGATAACACACCGGTGTTTTTGCTACTACTCAGCACATCATCAGCACTGTAATATTGCTTCCTCAATCGAGGGCAAGATCCTAGGAAGTGACCCAAGTAGGCCAAAGCTGACCCAAACTGACTAAAGGGATATTCCAGACCATATGACGGCAGCTCAGATATCAAAGCTGAGGCAAGGAGAAGGAAGCAGAGGGTATTCATTGTCTCCAATGGCTGCCTGCTGAGGAACTGTCATGTGTGCTGAAACCCTGCTTCACACAGGCCAACCATTGCTGCTGATGGGAAGTAGAGAATAAACTGTGTTACTTTTTGCTTTGCTTTTGCATGGGCAAGAGTTTGCTTTGCTTTTGCTTTAAATAAACTGCCTTATCCCAACCCACGAGTTGTTGTCCATCATATTCTCTCCCCTGTCCGGCTGGGAAGGGGAGTGATAGAGCAGCTGGGTGGGCACCTGGCGTCCAGCTAAGGTCAACCAAACACAACTACTTGTTTGGAGCCTGTAGAGTCTGTTTCTTTTATAAAAGCTGTCCTTGACATACTCGTTGTATATCTTCTAATCCAATTCTGTAATTTGTTTTATTCTGTTTAACTCTTGCTGTAAAAACTGCTCAAAAACTGCTTCCATTTCACAAGGGATCAGAATTATTTAACATGTGGATACATATTCAGTTTGTAAAGTGTTGTAGTGATACTGGCTCTGCTGTTGGGTGACATTTCCCTAGTTTCTTTTCTGCTCCATCTTGCTTTCAGAAGGTTTTCTTCTTTCATACTTATAGTAGCTAAAAACTTCTCTTTATTCATTTAACGAAGAAAACATTCACCGATTGCCATATATGGGAAGGTTATAGAAGTTTTGTATTGATCTATGTCTTCATAGCAAGAAAAGATAGCAGGGTCTCCTAGAAGACTATGTCACTGCCTTAGCAGAGATCTTTCATCTCCTTTCTCATAGGGTAAGTAAAAAAAATCTTAGTAGACTTCATGGGGGTCCTGAACTCTAAAGTATATAGCTATGTATAATTATCAATAGGTTGAACAAATTGTCACTGCTGGTTTTATGTAGAATCACAGAATATTCTGAGTTGGAAGGGACACACAAGGATGATCGAGTACAACTCCTAGGTGAATGGCCCATACAGAGGATTGAAACCATGACCTTGGCATTATTAGCACTAAGTTTTAACCAACTGAGCTAATCTCAAGGTCTGTATAGTGTACTTAAATGTTCATGTAAAATTACATTAATCTTCTGTTTTTCATACTAATGAGTGAGATATCATTTTCCAATCTTCATTTACATTTCCTATTTTCAAATCAATTTAAGTAGACACTAGAAAAGATAATATATAATTATTGTTATTATTATTATTATTGCATTTTATTTCAATTATTAAACTATTCTTATGTCAAGCCAAGAGGTTTATCTTCTGTTTCCGATTCTGCCCCCCCCCTGAGGAGGGAGGTAGGAGAGTGATTGTGTGGCATTTATTTGATGGCAGGGTTTAAAGTATGACAGTAGATAGAAAGAAAGCAAGAAAAAGAAGAAAGTCACTTCTTGTCAACCAGTGCTTGACAATCCTGTCCATGAAGAAATTTTTCCTAATATCCAGTCTAAACTTCTCCTGGCACAACTTGAGGACATTTTCTCTTGTCCTGTCTCCTGCTACTTGGAAGAAGAGGCCAACCACCACCTCATTACAAGTGTCAGGTAGCTGTAGAGAGTGATATTGCCCCCCCAAGGTTCTTTTTATCCAGGCTAAACAACTTCAGTTCCCCCGGCTGCTCCTTGAAGGACTAGTACTCTAAAACCTTCACTGGCTTCACTACCCTTCTCTGGACATTATTCCATCACCTCAATGTCCTTCTTGAAATGAGGGGCCCAGAACTGGACACAGGACTCAAGGTATGGCTCCACCAGTTCAGAATACAGAGGTAGGGTCATTTCCGTGGTCCTTCTGGACATACTATTTTTGATACGGGCCAGGATACCATTGGCCTTCTTGGCCACTTGGGCACACTGCTGGGTCATTTTCAGCTGCTGTCGACCAGCACCCTCTGGTCATTTTCCACTGGGCAGCTTTTCATCCACTCTTCTACCCATGCCTGTAGCACTGCATAGAGTTGTCGTGACCCACGTACACTTCACCCTGTTGAATCTCAAACAGTTGGAAATAGTGCCAAAGCCACTTGATGCTAATATGGAGAAGGAGATAGGCAACAAAGTCAAATGGTCAGCAACTTAGGCAAAGAGTAGGCAAAGAATACAGAGATAATTAATAAAAGTTTGCAGTTCTACATGCATTGCCATACCAAAGCATCATCATTCTCTTGACAGAAGGCCATAAGTATGAGGGGAGTGAGGAGGAGTGAGGGGTGATGCAGGGGGTGAGAGCTGTCTGTACAGGGGTGTTCCTGAGTCCAGGAGCACCCAAAGAGCAGACCCACAACCTGGAAGCCCTCAGCAGCCAATCAGGAGAGGAGGGAGAAGTGCTGGGAGTGACCAAGAGACATTTAAATTGTTGCAGAGAGCATGAGCAACCCAGAATAGGGCAGACAGGAGTGGGCAAATAGGGGTGTGGCATATAGTGAGAGTGTGGCACAGTGGTTTTCATGGCAGTTCATGTAGGCAGGACAAACAGGAAGGGCTCCTCTCTGGCCATCCGGGAGCAGTCAATAGAGGCAGCAAACAGAGTCAGTATCTGGTAAGGAAGATCAAAGAGATCCTTTCAGTCCAAGTCTTCTTAACATACTAGCTTAAGCTTCCATAGTTGTGGTGTCTATATGCTCAATCCCTTAGAGCTGCAGGAGTCACTGAACTAGCCATGTGAGAGGCCTCCAGCCTGACAGACCTCTTGATGGCAGACACAGCTCTCCAGGTCACAGGCTGCCAGGAGTGCCTGATACCTTTTGCAGAAAGCGTGTTGTGGTTGAAGAACTGTGTTGCCAGGTGAAGCCTGTTCACTTCTTTCTGGATTCTGCACCTGGGATGGGGTAACCCTGGATGTTCATACAGACTGGGTAATGAAATGCTGGAAAGCAGTGTTGTGAAAAGGGCCCTGGGGATGTTGGTCGATGGCAAATTGAACATGAGACAGCAGTGCCCTGGCAGCCAGGAGGGCCAACCATGTCCTGGGGAGCATCAGGCAAAGCATCGCCAGCCGGTCGAGGGAGGGGATTGTCCTGCTCTGCTCTGCAATGGGGCAGCCTCACCTTGAATATTGTGTGCAGTTTTGGTCACCACAATATAAGAAAGATATTAAGCTGTTAGAGCATCCGAAGGAGAGCAGTGAAGATGGTGAAGGGCCTTGAGGAGAAGCCATATGAGGAGCAGCTGAGGTCACTTGGTCTGTTCAGCCTGGAGGAGACTGAGGGAAGACCTCATTGCAGTCTACAACTTCCTTGTGAAGGGAAGAGGAGAGGCAGGCACTGATCTCTTCTCTGTGGTGATCAGTGACAGGACCCAAGGGAATGACCTGAGGTTCTATCAGGGGAGATTTAGATTGAATATTAGAAAAAAGTTCTTCACTCAGAGGGTGGTTGGACATTGGAACAGGCTCCCCAGGGAAGTGGTCACAGCACCAAGCCTGACAGAGTTCAAGAAGCTTTTGGACAACATGTGGTGTGACTCTGAGGGATGGTCCTGTTCAGGGCCAGCAGTTGGGTCTCTTCCAACTTTGCATATTCTGTGATTCTTTGATTAAAACAGAACCTTGTGGTTCCTGAGGAAGTGGCATTTTTACTCAGAACAGGAATGCATAACAGGTAGTTGCTGTACAACATTGCACATTTCTGTAAGCACATAGAGTACAAAGAATAAAAAAACAATGAATTTTCCTTGGGCAGTTAGAATGTTCCATCCTCAGTAATGGAACTGTGCTATTTCTAAGGATTCACAGTATTCACTAAATATTGGCATTTCCAAAAGAGAATGTGAGGCAGTTTCAGTAAGTCTCTATTATAATGTATCTAGAAACTGACTTTTGTTTTGGCTTTTAAATATTTTTCACCAAAAATGATTTCAGGAACCTTCCTCTGGAAAACATTAAGACATCTATTAATTTGAAAAGCCTTGATTTTCAGCAAAGTTATTTTCTTTATAGCAACATTTCACCTGAAGTAAAATATATTAACCTTTCTATCCCTCTCCTCTTTGTCTTCATAAGCTTCAGGAAAATGTTGCCATGAAGTACTTAAAGCAACTCAGTTTACTGTGGGCTCATTTCAGCCCACTGTTAAGCAAGAGAAATTCTCCTAGAAGTTCAGAAATATTATGAACACTAAATAGTAACAGCAGTTGAAAAAAAATAAATTGGAGTTAGTATCCTGTTGTTCTCCCATTCTTTCCTGTGAAGGTGTTTAGAGACTGAAAACTAGTGGAGAGAGACTGTAGAACTGAAGTATTTCAAAGTAAAGTGAAAAAATTTAAATTAATCTTTCTTTTCATCATGCTTTCTACCTGGACTCAGGCTATCGTCTCTGTGTGTTTAATGCCATCATTACAATTATTCTTCCCTCTTGACTGAATAATTAATGTGGTTTCCTGGTGCAAAAGCAACTGCTTATAGTTTGTATTTAATAGCTTGATCCCACTGCGTACAATGTAAGTACAGTAGTTCTTATGAAAGATTTTTTGGTTTATGTTTTTTCCTTCTTTTCTCTTTTAGAAAAACTCTCAGTAAAGAAGAAATGTTCTAAAGAGATATTCTCCTTCCTAGTATTAGGGAAGAATCAGGCACAGTTTCTTTTCCTAATGTACCTGTGAGAATTTTTTGAACAATATGAAGAAAATTTCCCATTTTTACCTTTCAAATATATTAAGATTATCTGGTCAGATCTGTGTAATAGAGATTCAATGGACATGAGGGCATATACATCTCAGTGTCTCATCATTCATCTGTGTTTCCCTTTCATCATGAAGCCTCTTGAAGTATTTCATATATGCAGTAAACCTATAACTGATTGTTTATGGTCTTCTGCTGAAAGCAAATATGCTATCACTTTTGAGACATTTTAATTGTTAATTGTAGAGTTTGAAAAATATTTGTGTACCATCTTCCCATCAAAAAAACCACCTCTGCTTTTTGGGTTTTAAATGTCAGAAAATTATATGTGATGGCTATTTGTAAGGAGACTAACAACTTCAAATTCCAATTTCTATTTCATTCTTTGCTTATAAAACTTGTAATTTTGTTTGTTTGTTTGCTTGTTTGTTTTGATGAGACTTATGAGACCATTAAAAGAAAAATTAACGTGGTAAATTTACACTTTCCCAAAAAGGAAAAAAAATCATATTTATTAACCATGCAAAGAATATTACCCTCAGTGCAAACTCTGGAACATAGAGGGCACTGCAACATTAATGAAAAAAACATTTTACAAACTGAACAATTTAGAGTTGCTTTTAATGTTAGGGGCTAAACACCAGTATGCTATAGGATAGTGATAGTTATGATGTAACTGTTCCTTCTGCAAAAATGCAGTTCATATAAAATGTAAATGGAATTGCATATGCAGTGTATTTATTTGGAATGAGTAAAAAATAAAAATCTTGATGTAAAGATTATTTTATTTCTTTAAGTAAGTTTTGCATCTTATACTGGTAAATTCCATGGCTTTGAAATAGCTTCATAGTATCCAAAATTGCAGAGATGTATCCTTATTCTCCCAACACCTTTTGGAAAGGATATTTAGCACATAACTGGTAAATCACAAAGTACCTTGCGCACTAAGTAGAACCACAATTACTATTTTACAGATAGAGAACAGAGTAATTTTATTTCTGTTCTACTGGCTTCAAAGGAAGAACGCTACTCAGCAGTGCCCTAGTTCTTTGTTCCTGTCATTTTATCCTTTCCTGCCTGCCCACAAGCAACGGCAATACTGGAAGAAGAGGAGCTTTATGCAGACTGTTTTCCTGGATGGCCATGCTTTATTCTGTGCTCTGGAAGAATGTGCAATTAAGAACTACACTTGCAGGTCAGAAGAAAAAAGACAACCAGCATTCGTGAGACTGTGACAAAGATAGAGAATAGTAAATTTTCTGCTTGGGGAAGTTAAGATCATCTAAGAGACAAGTCTGAAGACCATACTCAAAGCCCTTTGGAGTTGGCTACAAAACCTCTTGGGGTGGCACAACCTCCTGGGGAAGGTCTGGTCTGGGTCTCAGTAGACATTGTACTCTGCCACTGGCTAGAATGTTGTTTAGAACCACTCTAATAATTCATGTCCACACAGCATTTATTATTCAGTTTCACTGGAAAAGAATCCACAGACAGGCTCGAGGCTCATTAATTCAGAAGGAAAGATGCTAATGCTCCCGCATCTGCTCAAAGACTGAGAAGAAGGATAATACCGTCTTCAGCATCATCTTGTATTTTGTAGCCCAGTCTTGTTTTGTGTGTGTTCCCTTACTTGAAAATAATGAAACTGTAAACAAGTTCCCTCCTTTATGGAAGGAACTTGGTGACTGTATTAGGTACCTCAGTCTGGAAACTCTCATAGTGATTGTCATCAATCTTAAATCTTAAAAAGCATATAAAGTTATAAGAAACCACATTTTCTTAGCAAATCACACTAAATGTAGGGCTAACAAAATGGCCTGGGATATCTTTTAATTAGAGCTTCCTAAATACTACCCTATATCATAGTAGCAGTGACTCTTTTTTATAAGAAACATGACTGTGAGATTGGACCTATTTGCTGTTTGCAGGTATCCTGGGGTTAAAGAGACTTATTCAGCTTGCACTGCTTTTATACTAAGTGCTTAAATGGTGTAGCTGTATACTAGCTTAGTCAAAAGTAGTTGCTTTTCTTCAAAGCATAATTGATTAGGAATTCAGCCAAAGGCAAAAATTTAAGAGGATATACTTTTGATAACAAAATTATTGTTTAAATATTTTTCAGCTGGCTAAGGATCCTGCTAGATTTGGAACATCATACCATCAAAATTTATCAAATATGACATGGCAAACCCCCCCCCCCAATTCTTTGATCCAATTCCTATTATTTAGTCTTAAAATAAACGTTCTCCTGAGACCCTTATGATATTATGAACTTCTAGTGCCATAAGTCACAGTGCCAAAAGCCTACTCTTCTCTTTCTGGTGGTGAACATATTTTTCTTTAATTACCTTTTAAAAAGTCATTTCTGTGCTGCACGTGAATACTGTGCTGGAGAACACTTCTACAATTGCATGTGAGCATGTATATGTGTTGAAAATAAGAGGAAAAAAAGGTAAGTTTTAAACTGAATTTTTAGAAGATTCAATATAGTTGATTTTTGCCTGTCATTGCAAAAATGGTGACTATGGTTCTACTGTGAATAGAAATTTTGCTGTTGCTTAAAGATGGACTAGGATTAGGCATTAGTCAAATGAATCTTAGTTTAGAAAGATATCTAGAAATTAATAAAAAGTGTCATTCATATTTAGCATACACATTTTCAATATAATGAAAATTTGTCATAATTACATAGTCCATATTGAAAGCTAGCTATTATGAATCAAATACTATTAGATGATAGTTAATCTGACATTTCATAACCTTACATTTTCTAAATTAAAGCAAAAAAATAATCTGGGAACACTTAAAAAAAAACTTTTGTGTTATTGTGCTACATAACATTGTTCTTGTAATATTAGATTCTGCAGAAAGGTGATTGATAGAAAATATTTCAGTATTCTGAGAAGGCAGTTTTCTGGACATTTGTGATAATACACACAAGTTTAAAAACCTAAAAAATCAAGTCAAAGGAATTTCCTAAATTTAAAGTTACTTAATGAATGGTATTAGATCTTGTAATGTTGGGAGTATGACTATGACTTTGCAATGCTTAGACTTATTTCGCATTTCTGTAGTTTAGTGCAACAAATATAAAATATAGCTCCATGCAGCCAAGCATTGGTATATTTGACAAATACATTTATTAAAGAGTTTTTAATGTTTAATTCATAGAGGTTTCCATTCATTCCAATATTGCTAAAAGACATAGTTTTTTACAGCATTTTTTGTTCCAGGTATCAAATAATATTCCTTTTTTTCTCTGCCTCTAAATGTCACTTCTCCAAAAATAAGATATTCAATTTCAGGTTAGGAAGAACTTTTGAAAAAAATTGCATAACCTAGATTAATGCTTTGTAACTCAGAATCCTACTCAAGAAATATTGGGAGATCTGCTAGAAGCAGATAAAGAAAGATTAATACATTTTTATATCCCGGACTCAAAATTTGACTCCATAATTTTTTTTCCACATCATAATGGCATGTTTTCAAACTTGTTGATATACTTGAACTCTGCACTGTGTGATTCTCTTTTCAAACATGAAAAACTGCAACACATCCTACCTTAGCCATGTCACAAGTGTAAGACCAAATATTTTTTTTCGGACCTTCTGGACAAGACAAGAAAGGAATATTTCTCAAGCAATAGTTTAAATCTAATTCTAGTTTAAAAACCCCTCTGGAAGTAGCTGAAGGAACCAGATGTATCTGGCATAGAGTTACGTGCCTTAGAACTAATTAATTGTGTTATAGACTAGGGAGGCATGAGGAAACATTCTTCTGGGGTTTGGAAAAATAAGGCATATTTTATTACATAAATAGAAACCACAGAGACTTCTTGACATAAACTCAGCATATTTACAGTCTGCAATTTAAAGTTTTGTTAAAAAAAACCAAAACAAACTTGGCATTAAACATGCCCATTGGTGGGGACAAAGACCCAACGATTTTGTATGAGTTTTTTTTTTTTTTTCACTTAGTGCTATGTATTCAAATAGACAAGGAAAAAGATAGTTTAAATATTCATGAATTAAGTGGTCCTAAATGCTTTTATTTCTCTGAGCTTGATTCATATTAAGGCAGCAGCCTTTTTTCTTTTAGGTAGCCTGTCATAGCTGATACATCTTCTGGGACTGTCCCTACAACTCCTGTGTTCTATTCTGCCCCTGGCAAGCTGTAATAATGTCACATTTGAACAGCTCAGCTCTAGCACTGCAATTACCACTGGTTTTCTTTTTCAGTTCAGTTCACAGCCTTCTTAAGCCAACCAGTTCCAAAAGACTTCTTCATGCTGTTGTTTTCTCTTCTATCTCCTTTCACATTGGCATGCTCCTTTCTTGTTAACAGACCTCAGCCAGAAAAACAGGGACCTTTGAGGAATTTTAATCATAAATAAGCATGATGAAAAACCAAACCTGCAATGTTCAAACTGTGGAAAAAGAAACCTAAGAAATCTTCTTATGCTGAGGACTACATCCTGTAAATAGGAGTTTATGGGTGAGAGACAGAACATGCTCAACTATCATGATCATGCACCTGATTGGTTTGGTTGATAGTCAGTTTCTTTGGGCAAACTTTTTGCGGAATTCAAAGAAGTCCCAAAGGAAACAAAAAAAATTTTGACAAACTGCACACAGACACAGTTATTATTAAGAACAATATGTTTTCAGATATGTTTTTATTGAATGAGGGTCACAGTTAACTAATTCTTAAGAAAAATAAGTTTCAGGATATGTTTTTATTGAAGGAACGCTTCCTCTTTTTGTCTAGAACTGCAGACTGTTGAGATGCTTTTTCCTCTCACACAAGCTGTCAGCTCCATACTTCTGAAATCCTTAGTTTCTTTGATGAAGAGTAGGTATAATAAGGAAATTTTCAATTCACATTTTCTGAAATTGAATATTGCTTCCTAAATTTTTAAGACACTATAATGGGAGTTAGAGGGCTAGAGAGGGCTTACATGTGAAAGAAGGAATTCTAACAATTTCTGTGGGGACCTAAGTATCAGATGCAGTGATCAGAGAGATAATTTTAAAAATCAAATACTAAATTAACTTTTACATCCCATTGGTTTTGTGAATTCTTCTAGCCTTTAGAAGAGTTTATTCTTACCTGCTGTGTATATACATTGCAGGTTTATTTGCTGAAATATTTTCTTCTGAAATCTAGTTGCCTCTACCAATATTATCTCCACAAATAATGTTTATCCAAAAAGCCAGATGAAAGTATGTTATGTGCTTGGATTGCTGCAGCAGGAGGCCATTAGACCCCTGGATGTACTCCTTTATTCTCTGCCCCAACCCTATTCTATCATGCTTATGCCAGGGGGATATAATGCCATGTATGTTATGTTGTCCCAACTGACTTTTTGTTTTCGTGTTCCATATCTTTGTTTTTCATCTTCTGAAACATTTTCAGGGCATAGACAGGTGGAACATCTACTTGTACAGGAGTCAAAACCTGTCGGTTGCACAAACTGAGTGGCTTTTTTTTCCTACAGCCTAATAACGTGGCAATCTTATACCTTGCTTTTAATGGCTTTCAAGGCTGTTTATAGAGCCTCTGAGCAAAACAAACAGGAAAGAAAGGAGATTCAATAGTAAAACCAGTTCTGAGTTACAATTTTTTCCATCTGCAACATTTTCTTCCTCAATATTAGCAAAGTAATCTAGCATTAGGTACTATTTTTTTGAATACACAATTCTCTGAGTATTTTACACATTAAATATGTTTGTTTTAAAGACTTTAATATAATAACTGTTTTAACAAAATATGTGTTTCAGTCTTAAAGCAACAAGGAATTTTTTGGAAAGAAAAAGAAACTTGATTTCTGTTGTAGGTTTTTTAATTTCTCTTTAATAACTGAAGGTGAAACAATTGTAGTTACTCATACTGTATTAAAATTATTAAGAGAGTTTTATCTAATGCATATGTGCATTTATCTGTTTCAATTTTTATGTTTTACTTGCAGCACCTTTTGATGTAATAAATTATTTTCTTCTTTTTGGATGAATAAAATTTTTGTATCTCGTACATGTCTATTGTATTTAGATGAACCGTCCATTAAATTTTAACGCTAGATATCTGTTTCTAATGGTGATAGTACTATATTATAGTTGACCTGTTCATTGTAATCAGAATAATAGAATACCTTAGAAAAATAGTGAAAAAATTAAAACTTTTCTTTAAATGCCATTTCATTGGAAGTGAGTTCTTTTTAAGCAACTTGTTCTTCCTTCCTTGTTACTCTGATGGTAAAAATTTACTGGTGGCACAATTTAGCAATATAAATAGTCTGTGAATTTTCTGTCATTCTTACAGTGCTGTGCTTGCAAATAACAGTTGAAAGTTCTATGTCCATTGGTGTGTAGTAAAGATTAAAAAACTGTAAAATTTTATTAGAATGAGAATATCTAATTCAAATTTGGTAACCTTTTCACAGATTGGGACAGTTATCTACCACCAAGTCTTTATTCCAAATGAGAATTCATCACTGAGAAAGTAATATTCACAAGAGTGTCATAAAAGTTTTTACTGTGAACAAAGAGAGGGATATTAGAAGGTGGTAAGTAGCGTAAAGCAAATTGTCTTTTCTGAGAGGTTTCTGTATGCAAATTTTTTGTACCATAGCTTGATTTGCTTTTTGCTAGCAATAGAATATAAACCCTTAGAAACACCGTGAAGTACATTAGGGCTTTTATTTCATCTTAGGTGAGTTTATTTCACTACAAGTGAATTCTTTTCAGACAATTTCCTCTTCATTCATGTCACAGTGTGACTTACAATTTCTTCATGTTTCTTTTAATAAGCTGAGTAGGTAATAAAAGAAAACTAATTTATTTCTTTCTTTCCTCCATGAAGGAGCACACAGGACATAGAGTGCTGCAGAAATCGGGTGAAGAGCTTTATTTGCAAGCAGTGAAGCCTAGAACAGCTTATCATGCTTTTGATAGATGGGATTAATTTAACATCTCCTTTTTGAATGTCCTTCAGATGTTTTCTTAGTACAGAAACTGAGAGACAAAATAATTTATAAAAAAGATACATAAACAGTAGTTATGAGGATTACAGTTAAATTAAATTTTGATTACTGACTTCATATTATAATGCATTTCTGACCAAGAAACATCTCAGACTTTGTGTCACTTCTGTTGCTGTTCCTTCCACGACCTCTTTCAACTACTGTCACTGGAGTCTATCTGCCATAGATTCATAGAATCATTTATGTTGGAAAATACCTGTAAGATCAAAATACCTACAGCTCAGGATGACAAAACCTCTGATGTTGAAGCTGCCAAGTAAGTAAGGGCTCTTTAACATTTTTCTTCTTTTCTTCCCCATCATCACTCCAACAGCTATCTTACTTCAGAGTGAAGTAAAGCTTTAAAGCATCATAAAAATTAGTGGCATCTTTAAATCATGGTCATGTTGTGTCTAGGCAAAAACTGTTATTCAGATGTCTATGACAGTAAAAATAATATTCTTCTTATTAGAATAGTGTCCTGGTTCCAGCCAGGACAGGGTTAAATTTTTGCAGTAGCAGAGAGAGGGTGTGGCCAGGACCCTGATGTTATTGTATACCACCTGGTGTCATTGCCAGGGGCTGGAAGAAGGAACTGTCTCTCTTCTGGGAGAAGAGGTTCCTTCCAGTTGAGAAAATGTAGTGGAGGGAGCCATCTTGTATTGTCTGTTACCAGAGAAGTTTGTTCATGTGAATAATTTCTTTTCTTATATTTTTTTTTTAATTAATAATGTTGTGGTTACTGTTCATTTTCTTATTTCATTGCTGTTTCCAGTAAATTTTTCTTATCTCAGCCCATGATCTTTGCCTTTTGTGCCTCAAATTCTCAACTCCATCCCTCCAAAGTGGGAAGGGGAAGGGGGAGTGAGAGAGAGTGGTGTGTGGTTTTGAAGAGTCATGAGGGGGGCACTGAACTGGGGAGTATCATTCCTAAACCGTGACAAATAGGATGATGTACTAATATCTTAAGCTTAAAACCTTCAGCTTGCTCAGACTGGCCTGAGCAAGCTCTACATCTGTTTTAAGATCCCTGGTCTTAAAATCCATTACATATTTGACCTGTAGGAAATGGTGAGTACCCATCCAACAGTTAACAATTGTATAAAAAAACATTACTCCAGAACAGACATCTCCCATTGAATGCCTATTATCTGCTTTGGGGAAATCAGCTGGACAGTAAGAATAGAGAAGAAAACAGGAGAAAAATATTCTAGAATGCAAAATATGTAACACGTCACTATGTTAAGAATACATCAAAAAGAAGAGTGCATTCAGGCAGGAGACAGATTTTTTTTTTTTCCAACTGCTATTTGATGTTGTGAACTGCAATTAGATAGGAGAAACATCCTGTTCCTGAGCTGCAATTCCCATTTCCCATTTCACAATATCCTCTTGTGAAAGTCAACCACTTTGTCTGTTCTCCAAAGCATGAATTTTACCTCGCTCACTCCTAATAGCTTTTGAATAGCCTTTCCTTAAAAATAAAAATGAAAAATTGAAAAGTTAATAGTGAAAATTTTTATCCCTTGATGCAAGTCGAAACTCTTCTGCTGACCACCATGGTCCTCAACAGATAATTAGCAGTGCCATTTTCAGATTTTTGTAGCAAGCATCTCCATATGGTTTTTTGCAGATATAATCAATGGAACTAATAAAAGTCCATTGAAAAAGTATCTAGTACAGGCAGTACTAGCCATACGATACACCAAATTTAAAAGGTCTCACTGATCTATCTCTGTACTCAAATTCAGAACTTTCTTCAGTGTTTGCTTCCAAATTCCTACCAGAGCTTCAGGGCAGAGCACCAGATCAGTCACAGACTGCAAATTCTGTGGGCTAATGAAATTCTCTTCATATTTAAGGCAGTAATTTGTTATTAGGCTAATGAAAGAATAGTTGAACTATTAAAAATGTCACTTAATTTACAATGACAGTAACCAAATTGGGTAATTATTGCAGGAAGAAGTAGCTTTAATAAGACATTTAATATTGTTATACACAAGCTTTTTAGTATTAATAGTTTCTTCAGTGGTATGCTTACTCTTCCAGTACTTCTGCGGGCCCTAAGGTTGATGGGTGTCAGTCTTCCTAGAAGCAGGTGGTATGGCTTTAAGATGAGTCATCAATATCCCAAAACTGTCACCATAACCATGATGCTGTTGTTATGTTCTTTTCATTCAGTCTAGGATCCACTTGGTGCTAACTTTATTTTTCCATATCACATCAGTTTTTTTCTATGTATGGTGTAGTTTATATGTACATTGGATAATCTTCCAAGATTACATTCCTTTGATCATTAGAAATTGTTTGCTGAAGGTATGCCTAAAGCCTGATGATCTGAAGCCTCTGTTTTCATCCTGTGCCCATGGTGTCGAGATCTTTGCTATTATTCCCCATTTGCACAGCTATACACTTCAGTCTAGCGTTGCACATAGTTCAGGCCACAAATGAGAACCACTGATTATTACTATCTGTCACTTAAAACACTATATCAAAATGCCTGTTACAACAGACATTACAGCAATCATAGAAAGTTAAGCTAAAGCCAAAAGAGGTTAAGCAATAGCTGTTTGCTCATTATATAACTGTTGTTATAACTAAATGAACTGTCATGGTTTAACCCCAACCAGCAGCTGAGTACCACTCAGCCACACTGTCACTCCCCCACCAGCAGGACTGGGGAGAGAACTGGAAGAGTAAAAGCTAAAAAACTCTTGGGTTGAGATAAAGACAGTTTAATAAAACAGTAGCTGTGCACACAAGCAAAGCAAACCAATGAATTCATTCACCACTTCCCATGGTCAAGCAGGTGTTCAGTCATCTCCAGGAAAGCAGGGCTCCATCATGTATAATGGTGACTTGGGAAGACAAACACCATCACTCTGAATGTCCTCCCTTCCTCCTTCTTCCCACTACTTTATATACTGAGTATGGTGTCATGTGGTATGGAATATCCCTTTGGTCACTTGGGGTCAGCTGTTCTTGCAGTGTCACCTCCAAACTTCTTGTGCCTCCTTACCGGCAAGGGGTACAAAAAACAGGAAAGGTCTTGGCTGTGTAAGTGCTGCTCAGCAATAATGAAAACATCTCTGTATTATTAACACTGCTTTCAGCACAAATCCAAAACAGATCCCCATACTAATCACTGTTAAGATAATTAACTCTACCACAGTCAAAACCAGCACATGAATAAATCACCTAATAAACAGTTGTTTTCTCATCATGACCAATACAGTTTTAAAAAGGGGTAGCTCTTCCTCTGCCTCTCACTTGACTGACCTCAAGTAGATCAATCTTAACTCTTGCTAGGAAACTTATCTTAGTTTCGTCATTAAGTGCAAGCTATAAGAGAAGTTTGGCAATGTAATAAGAAAAATATCTGAAAATTTATTACAACATATAATCTTAACTAAGCTGGAGATAGAAATAATTAGTTTGAAGACAACTCAGTAATAAACTGCATAAAAGTATATATAAAATTCCAGATTGAAAGATTCTCTCTAGTTTAATACCACCTTGAATTGTCATTACATGAGAGCAGTAAACAATATTTTTTTCTTCTAATCAAAAATAGAAATAAAAATTATTATTTCCTCATATATTTTCTTTTTTTCTAGAAGTACATGTGTCTACATAGACAATAAAACTGGTTTTGCGCTACATTCAATTAATAATTATACAATAACAAACCAAGCAAAAAACTAAAATAGAACAAGCCAAGGCCATAACTTACAATAGACACGTGTCCCTAAACCCAGAACATGCATTTGACTAGCTTTCTAGTAACAGGGTACCCCTTTAAAGTAGTAGTTGGTACTTAAAGGTATCTGAAATGAGACTACATTACCAGCAGGTACTGAACACTCCTTTTCTCTTTGCCTTCCAGTGTCCTGCCTGCATTTCCAATTAACATTTCACTGAGTTTTATTGTTCTCAAGGACTCCCTTCTTATCCACTGACATTTACAGAGTCAGGATGCTCAGTTTAGGAACAACTGCACTGACATTGATACAGTTTTTGGGATTCTAGAGATTTCCCAAAGCCAGTAACTATTAATCAAAAAAAGAAAAAGGAAAAGCAAAACTTTGTGGATACTAGCATGCTTCACCTCTCTCAGGTAATGCTTTAGTACTGGAAATAAGAAAATGAGAGTGTAACTTTAAGACATTACATTAATAGAAAAGGCACAGAAAGAAACAAAATTCATTCTGTAAAAAACATCTGAATATTAAAGAACAGTCATTCATCTAGGGTTTTTGTGGGCTACTGGCCCCACATTATCCTACTGTTAAGGAGCAACTCTATCTACCAGAAATGCTGGAAAATTATTGCATACATTCATTCTGTTTCTAGCACTGCCTTCCCACCCCACAGACAGACAAAGGTTAATTATGCAATAAGGTAGGCCTTATTGCATAATTAGCCTTTGTCTGTCTGTAATCCTATATAGTCCTTGGATGATGAAGTGGCTGCAGTGGCATGGAAAAAAAGGGAAAAAACGGAGGAAGCCAGAGCTAGACGCTTTTATAAATTCATTGTCCACGGCATTTTCACACATGCTCGTATATAGCACATATTCATAAACTTTCTGGAAAAGAAGTGAGTAGTGAGGTGACAAAGTTTTCTGGTAGCATTAAATTATTCATGGTAATAAAAGCAAAATCTGGCAGTGAAAAGTTGCACAAGTTTACAAGACTGGAAGAGCAGTAAAAGATGAATTTCAGTGGTGATAAATGTAGAATAATGAACCGATAGAATAGCATCTATGCATAATAACAACGAGAGACCCTAAATAGCTTATTAGCATTCAGGAAAGAGATTCTGAACTTGTTGTAGACAACTCTACAAAAATATCAGACCCATCCAAGGAAGTGTTCAAAAAAACCTCCATATAGCATTTTGAATGACTAGGAAAGGAATAAACAAGAAAATAAGAACATATTTAGAGAAATGGGTAAATACTTTTCAGTTGCATTTCTCCTTCTAGTCTCAGGTAGAACACAAAAAAATAGAATATAGTAAAAAGAATAATGAAACTTATGGATTAGGTATTTTTGTGCAAGTAATGTCTATATAGCTAGAAAAAGAGGTAACTGGAATTAATTAGTCAATAAAATAATGAGTAGATTGGAAGGTGTGCATAGGCGCATCAAAAGAACTTCCTAGGAACCAGATCTTGAAGAAAACAAAAGGCAGTATTTTTTACACAAGTCAGCTAAATCATGAAATTTGTTGCTACAGGATGTCATAGACGACAAAAATATGAATAGGTAAAAAACCAGACAAATCTGTGAAAGAAGATTGCATGCAAGCAATCTGTTTATACAGACAGCGATGTACTCTAAGTTTACTTTAACTATTGATTTTCATCAGCAGAAGTCTGCGTGGCCCTTTATGAGTAAGGTTTTCACTTCCCTTACTGGTGGAAGGTTTAGAACTCTTTTCTAAACCTTTTCTAAACCTTTTTCATCTAAAGATGAAAAATTCACAACCATGGTTTCAGAGATATTAGAAGAACATTTTCTGTACTAGTTACTGTTGGAAATTAAAGCCCCAAATGAGGCTTTTTTGTTTGGTTGGTTGGGTTTTGTTTTTTGAGGGTTTTTTGTTTGTTTTTGGGGTTGATCCATAAGGCATTAAGCAAATGCCTATTTAGGCAGAGAAATAGGGAAAGATTAGTATGTATAGTTGTTGAGGAATATATTTAGTGCAGGTAGGTTGGTGTACAAGCTGGAGTGCCAGCTGCAGATGGAGCTCTGGGTGGTTGGAGCCCCAGAAAAGGGGCTGTGAACTGGAAAGCCTTTGCATAAAAGGGCACGGGGACCTGTGGCCCAGACAGGTGACCAGACACTTAGGGACACAGCAGGAGCCAAAGACCCCTGGACTTTCCCTCACTTAGATTGTAAACATATACAAGCCCAGTTCAAGCTGTTATTTTTTTATTTAGTTATTGCATTATGATTAAATTATTTTAAGGATCTGGACATCTGAGACTCTGCTATGGGAAACCTGGGACTGAACCAGTAAGGAAAACTGGTCTGACTGTGTGAATGTGGGGTGTGTAGCTGCAGAGGGGCTTTGGTCCCAGCACAGGTGGTATGGGTTGTGATTGCCAGAGTGGCTCCTGGATGTGTCATCAGCAGTAATTACAGCTCATAAAACATAGTTTTAAAATACATAAATACATAATTATATAGGAAAATAATATTTTGTGTACAGATTTTTTCTTTTTTTTTCTTTTTTTTTTTTTCACAATGCACAATTAATTGTGAAGGATGGTTAGTAATATTTGAATTCTTTTTCATTCCAAAATCTTGGGTTGCTAATCTAACACTGGGCAATCTAAATGTCTAGTTGACACCACTGCACAATGTGTTTCTCAACAAATATACTACTAAAAGTAAATTTATTCTTTTTAAAAAAATGCGGTCACATTAACTTGCAAGGAAAATGATCACTTTAAATGTGAATTTCAAAGGAAGACCTCATTTATGATGGGGATACTGTACGGCCAGAGAAGATCCCTTTTGTTACTGACAGGAGAAAGTCTCAAAAGGAGAGTCAAATATCTAGAAAATGTAAAAACTATGAAGTAGGGAAACATCCTTTTTTGCTTTTGTTGTTCTAACTAAAGAACACTGATAGAAGAATGACAAACAAAGTGCAGGGAAGTGCTATGAAAGAATGGGAAATTTAGTCTTTAGAAATGAAGCGTAGAGACAGTGCTGATTGAAAATTATTACAATTGAAAATAGGATGATGATTTTTTTTGGTCTCTGTGACATCCTGGAGTGTGTTTCAGCTCACTAGAGAAGTATTTTTGTAGCAGGAGATGAAATGTATGCGGTACATGACCTGATAGGTGCATGTGGTCATGTGAAAGCACAAAGTCAACTGAAATAATGTTGGAGGAGTGTGCAGTATGCAGTTTCACCCAGATTGCCTTTAAAAGCAGTCCTGGAGTGAACTATCCTAGAATGAGCTCCTTTGTAGAATACTAATAAGTGAAGCAGCAGCTGTGCAGAAAAAAAAAAAGTGAATGGCTTAAAAGAACTCTGTTAGCACCAAAGTGAGGCAGATCACACACTACAGCCAAGCTGATGGCCTTGGTACATCTATCTCTAGCAAGAAAGTCTTATGCTTTCTGATCTGTAAATTCCAGATGAGGGATCCACCATGAGGTAATGCCATTGGAATACTTAAAAACCACCACCATAGAGATAACTGAACTCATTGTTTCTAACCTGACACATCTTTATTGTTGCATTCACATACCCATGTTTTTTTCAGCCCTCCTTGTCCCCTTGTTACAAAAAGGAGACTAGCATATAGTTCGAGTGAGGAAGTAGGGCTGTCACCAGCTGTTCCAAGGGACAAGGCATTGTAAGTAGTTGTTAGAGTTTACTGCAATATATAAAATGCTGTGGTTGTTTGGACTTGGCTCCCCGCCAAGAGCCCAAGACCACAGCAAAAGGGCTTCCCCTCCCCCTTTTTATGAACACAGGGGAAGGGGAAAGGGAAGGAAAAAAAAACCCAAAAGACTGAAATAACAGAACCAAAGCAGTATATATATATTTACACTTATTTACAGTTACAAAAACTATATACATATAAGAAAGAGAACCCCAACACCCCAAAAAACCAAAACAACAGAGACACATATATGCAACCAATAAAGAGCTAACCAACAAAATTTTAATACTTTCTTTAAGAAAGCAGAGTCCACACCACCAGATCTCTCCTCTCGAATTGGGAAGAAGCAACGGCCTCTCAAAACCTTACAGGCCTATGCTCCCACATGAAGAATTCGACCGCAGGAAGGCTACCAGCCTTCTCCAAACTCCACCAGAAGAGATCTACTTTCCAACTTCCTCCCCCCTTCTGTTTATATTTCTACTTACATAAAGAATAGAATGGAATATTGGGATATGGGTACTTCCTTAGTTTCGACCTGGTTGCCAGGAAGAGACCTAAACCAAACCACTACAAATACAAACACATAAACTTTCTGGTTTACATTCTTTATTTCTCATTAAAATCTTTTTCAATGTATAAGTAGCAAAGATGATTCTATATTTTTTTAGCTGTGAGCCTCAGGCAGCACATGAAAACTGATTTTAAATAATTTGACCTAATTTTCCAGCACAAATGCCTAGTGTAAGATTGGCAGACAAAGTAGTAATAGTGATTTGTATCGACATTTTATGTCAATTACAACTTACATATTGAATAAACTCTGTCTTTTCTTGCAAAAGTTAAATACTCTAAACTATTATACACTACTCACCTCTCCTTACCCTTCAGTTGCGGGAAATTCACAGTTATGATATTTCTAGAATATAGAATAAATATACATTTATTTGGTTGTTGTAAAGTGAGACATCTTGCTTTCAGAAGAGACAGTATTTTTTCTAAATATAAAAATAAGCCTTCTAAACAGATGTTTTCTTAATTCCTCCATGGTGTTATCTAATATTTATACTTTAGTATATCCATACATTCCTTTATGCTGTAATCACCATGGCATTTCAGTGCTTCCATCTATCCTATTTTCTGTAAAATAAGTGCTTTCCCTTACCACATATCATTTGATTAGCACAACTTCATTGGAATAGAGATGAGCATTTTTAAGAGATGGCAGAAAAAAACATGGTAAAATAAAAGGACTCATTTTCCACAGCTCAGATTGTAAGTGATTAGTAGCATGAAGGATTTGTATAGATGTACATTTTTTAACAGTACATAAAAGAATCAAGGGCTACCGTGTGCTGTGTAGCGCAAAACATGTCCATCATAGAACATTGATATCACCATCCACAGGTCATCTTTCTCTCTTATACTTTTTGCACAGCAGCAGAAATAGGTCATTAGAGGCTTGTTTTCTTCTTTCATTTGCTCTTGATTATGACTGAAATGGCCAGTATTCCTATTGCTATTTATATGGAAAGGATTGTCTTTTCCTGTAGATTTCCAAGGGTTCAAATCCTGGTATAGCCACTGGATGTGCATGAAAGAACCTTTAGCTGCCTTTTAAAGTATCCTTTTGTGTCTTTTGTTCCTCAGCTTCATTTCACTCAGTTGTCCCTTTTGACACAGAGGTAAGCAGAGCTGCTATTCAGAGGCTTTTCAACCAGGAGGAATATCAGTTGCTGTCTGTAGGGTTGGCAGCCATGGAATGGAAATTTTCATATGAGCTGAATTCTTTGTAACAATAGATTTACAGAAGTTAGACATGATTTCCTTAAAGCCTGTACAAACTCCAGACTTTCCAGCTCTAGCACAAACTCCATCCTGGTGCTGCTTGGCAGCTAGGAACCAAGACAGATTCCTTGATTTGGGAAAACACAGACTAAACTTTCTATAGAGTCCTTGTCGGTTATGCTTAACATAACTTTTGGCACTCTGGAGAATTAGTTCTACTTTATTAGATCAATAACTGACTTTGTGTCTCAGAGAGTCTTGATTTTTAGATTATTTCGGAAAACAATACTGAGTCAGAAAAATACTGATTACAGCATTCTGATTTGAATCTTCTGACACTTGAGTGTGACATTTAGGATGAGCAGCTTAGATGTAAATCAAAGTGATCAAAGGGAATATCTCAATTCACTAACTCCAGGTGTTCACCAGACTGCTGTTTTTAAAGTAATTCCTGTGGTTCTTAGCACAAAAGGAGTGGTGGCACTAATGTTATTAGCATTATAGTGTACTTCTAGGCCTTAATCTACTTACAGGTAGATTAAATTTGCATGAGTTGGTAGGAGTGAACAAAATATTTCAACTATTTCTGAGGTGCTTTAATGAGGGTCTTTAAGCCTTCTGTTATCATCCCATCTTCATCCAGAAAGAGATCGTGAAATCTGACATTCTAAAAAATTTCTAGTTTAGTTTTAGCCTCTCCTTTTGTTTTCTGATTTATAGCTAATGAATATGATGGGTGATCTGCAGATCTGTACAAAATTACTAAAAGTTTGACTCTTTTTAGAACCATTGAATATAAAGATGATTCCCAATTTTGTGGCAGCCTTGGTTGAATGATTGGGAGAAATTTAAGACAATGCAAAATTACAGAAGCAGTAGAATCAGAGATATACTATAAAACACCACAGTAAAGGACCTTGTTTATAAATTACTCATCAGATGGGGAAGTCTTAGTAGCAGGAAGAGACTGCACTGTTTAGTAAAATTGGGAGAGACGAGTCCCTGGTATGTGCTGAATGAAGTCAGTCTACACTTTTTCATCTGTAATTAGAGTAAAAAAATTTGTAAATGTGCATTCAGAAATTCTACTTTCATGCTAATTATCTATTGCTTTCTGTAGCACAGCAGACTTCTTTCATTTTCTCAGAGATGCTAGAAATCTTTGCTGAAGTTTAAGGGTGCCTGCTGAGAATTAGTCAAAGCACACACTGAATAAGAATACCTGCTAACAATTCTAACATAATTTGAAAATGAATACATGTTGTGGGTCAAGTCTGGACAATAAAATTTAAAGAGCAGCAACAAATACCAATTATAAGTTCATCTGAATCAACAATCTCAGAACCTACAGCATTCAAACTCCTAGGGATCTCTTTTTTTTAGTGTTCACAAAAACAACCTGCTTGTGTTCTGTTACTCTGAGAAATCAACTCAGAGAGTTGATTACAAGAGCAATAAATGGAGGATGTATATGCAAAATGAGTTGGGAGCATTAAAATCATATTACAATGGACTTTTCCAGTTTCCCACCTTTATTATATCAAAGAGAAAGATCACCTTACTGAGCTTTAAGCATTTAAGTCTTCCAGATTAAAACAGACATTTTATGCATTCCTGAGAAATGTGGCCTTAACACCACATCCACACGCTCTAATACAATCTGACAGATAGTTCTTCCACTGTACATATACATTTTCCCTTCTTATGCAAACTCATAGGCTAAAAAAGCAATAAGAAGTTGCTTTGTGACTAACTGTGATTAGAGAGCCATTACATCCTCACTGTCACAAGAGAAGTTATCACCAAGAAAAGCTGTAGAGGCCCTGGATCTTCTCTGCAGGCAATACTCAGTATTTGGGAATTCCACAATGAAAGCATGCTAGCAGAATATTTTAATTATAGAGGAGAGAGCCATGCTGATGATCTATGAAAGGCAAATACTTCTGTTTTGTCTGACCTATTTGGTTTTCTCCTGTTCTTTTTCTGTAGTACACTGCATTTACTCTGGTTTCTGATCATTATACTGGCAATTGAAATTTACCAGAGTATTATGCAATATATTATGATGTATATGGTAGTCATAAAGATAAGTGTTCTGTGGATGATTTTGCACTAAATATCTTACTTGCACCCTATGCTCTTGTGTCTTTCCATGTCTTCCAGCCTTGCAGTTGTTTAATTTTCAGTTTTGCTTTCTTTCTTGAAAATCAATTTTTAGGTCCACAACTTAATATGCTGTTAGAAAAGTGGTAGGTCCAGACGACTGACTACATGTAAAGACAACACAGAAAATTGTGCTAGTATATAGGAATCACAAATTTTATACTTACTTGCATGTGCTGGAAAAGCTGCATTAGGAACCTCACTCAAAATATAAGAAGTAAAGATGTAATTTTTTTAATTACTGCAGCATCTGTTAGCAAGTCTAAAGCAATTGCTAGGGAAAACTGTGATTATTTTGGGGTGTGTGTGGTTATACTTGCATTTTTCTAAAACTGAAACCATGGTGTTTCACATTAGTATGCAGAGGATCTTAATATTTAGATGTTCTATGTGACTAAATTCTGTATGGAAAATCTTGTGCCATTGATTGATCTGCAGGGTTTAAGTGTGGTACCTGTCTTAAATTTTAATCAATTATTTTTACAGATCTGTTTAAAAAGAAATCAAAAAGCTGTCTTCTTTTTTCTTTTATCTTTTGAAATTTTCTAATTTTTTGGTTTCTCTGGATTTACAGCTCTTCAGAGTAAATTTAATCCAGAAATTCCCTGATACTTAGATAATAGGGAGGCTCTGCAGAAGGCAGACGTTTTGTTTTTCAAAGGATATTAATCATATTTTACTGTTTCACATTTCTGTTCACATTTATGTAGACTATTCCTTTCAGCTGTGTACGTTTTTTCTCTCTTATATATTGATATATGATTATTGTTCCAAGTAATGCCAGACAAGATAGATCTGCTTATCTATATTTTTTTCTAAGCACCCTTTTCCCACCATCCTAATGACAGAGATCCTAGTTTCAGATCCAAGGGACCACTTTCACTTGTTCTTCAATAGGACAAAACTGACTTGATATTGCAGAATTTTTTAACATTTAAGAGGACAGCTATAAAATATTGTTACAAAAGTGTTTGCATACATAGCCATTATCATAATTCAGTCTTATCCTGCTATATTGCTCCAAATGAAAATGAATAAAAGATTTTCAGGTTATCTACAGAAACACTGAGGATAGACTTACTGTTGTTACTGAAAAGGTGTGGGCACAGCTAATTTTACTATTATTGAAAAAAATAGAAGATGGGAAATCTATCTTTTCACTCAACATGAGGAAGGCTCTTTGAATTATAATACTTAAATTATAAAATGCCTGTAATTTGCCAAGACTTACAGTTTAGTTGTGAAAGTCAAAACACAACATTGGTATTCAGTGCATGATATGTTTTTGTGAAAGAAGGAGAATATATGGAACATACTGTTTCATTTTCATGGGTTTGCAAGGGCCAGCAAGTTTCTTACTTGTATATCAGAATTTTAAAAATGTCAGATTCTGTTATTAAACACATACTTCTATTTATATTATAGACATCCTATTATAGAAATACTTTTAGTGTTTTTCATTTCTTCTGTTATGTTGGACTGCCTGTTAAACACCCATGGGGAAAAAAATCCTGGTTTTGGTACCAAGCAGGTGTAGACAAATCCGGTTACATTTGCCACAATACATTTTTGAACTACCTGTACCCAAGCCTGGTTAATGTGGTTCTGCAGGAACAAAAAATGTCAGCAGTTTGATAAAAACATCATGTTATTATTACTATTATTAAAATTGTAATATTTGTGTGTGTGTGTGCTATGCATGGGCTGCACCTTCATAAAACTGTTTCATTTTGAGTTGCTAGAGCAGAGTTTTTGTCAGAAATGTGTATGACAGAGAGTAGAAGTTTCATACAGGTTTTCTTTGCTGTAATCCAACAGTCCACTTTGTAGTGCTTTGTAAGTGGAAACATGAGTCAAACTTGGCAGTCCCACATCAACTGTCTCATCTTCCATGTTGGCATTTCAGCAGTCCGTAGAAGAAAGTACCTCAGCAAGGGCAGGTACAGAAGTTGTCCCACCAATGTGTGGTGAACCAGGTGAAACTTTTTCTGGGCCCATTCTTACTTGCACTGATAGCTTTTGGACTCCCCTGACTTTTGTGAATTTCTTTGATACTACAAATAAGATTTTTGGCAGACTGTCAGGTACAACAATAATATAATATGCTCATGATGATTAAAAATATCGATAACTAAAGGATGATAACTGGTAAGATTATACCTCCTTTTTTTCCACTAGGAGTTACACTTCACTTAATGTTTTATAGTGCCATTTTATTCTTGGTAGTTGAACTACACATTGAAATTTCCCATGTTTCTCAAAACTTTGAGAAATCTGATCTTAATTGGAAGTCTTGTGGGGGTTGAAGTACACCATTTTAATTATTTTTCTGTAATTATGAATGATATATATATCTCTATGACTCACAGTATTACCTGATCCAGTGTAAAACTCCCTGCCCCAGGGGAGGTACTGGAGACATTCTCACCTGAACCTGGGCATATATGACTGAGTTTTGGGGATTCCCTAACCACTGGAGCTTCTACCGCCACCTCAACAGATTCAGGATATGACCACCACTTTGAGCAACGAACATGAAAATGGCAACAACCAAGTCTTGTCCTTGGATCCAGTGGGTGTCTTGCAGGTCCTTCAAGTCACGAAGGGGGTCTGGAGCCCTGCTCTGACTGCCTGTATTGGCACCACAGCCTCACTCCAGCACCATGCAAGTGTCTGACAGTGTTAAACCCCACTTATCCACTGTTTCCTGCCAGCTCTGACTCTCCAACTGTTCTTGCCAGGTTTTCTGGGCGTGGGGGAGATAAACCACATGGAAGGGTGGCCATCTTGTCTCTGCCCTGTGGCCATGTGTGCTTTTTCCAGGTCGGAGAAACCAACTGCCATCTAGATTTGTTCTGGTGGGCAGGGCTTGGGAAGTTTCCCTTCACTGGTTGGTTTAACCCAGGTTTATCTGTATTGTTATTGATATTCTTAATGGTAAAGGGTTATTTTTTTCTCTTACATCTGGGCATATTTGGTCTCTCTCTCTCTCTGTATTAGAGAAATCAGGGGTATTGAGTCTGAGGGGGGAGATTTCTGTCCCTGGTCTCCACCTCAAACTGAGACAAGAATGATAACAATAATGATAATAATGACAACAATAACTGAGACAATAATGATAAATCTTTATATTGTACGTAGAGTTCTCATACAGAATGAAACTAAATTCCAGAAATGACAGGAAAAGTTTATTTATGGAACATTTTTTATGGCTGAGAAACTGAGTACATAAAATACAGAAGTTGTTTTGTTTTCTTCTTTTTTTCTTCCTCCCCCCCCCCCTTGTAGCGAAATCCAGGTATAATCTTTGGAAGTGCTTAACCAGTTTTCAATGAATGTATCAGCGTGGACAGTATCATCAGAACTGAGCTGCTTGCTCACTCAGGGAGTCTGAATGCAAGTGAGCTGAGCCCAGAACTATTTCAAAGCAAGATTTCTGACCTGGACCCATCTCACATAGGCAGAAGAGTTCATCAGTCTCTCTCAAGTACTTAACACAAAATGCACTGGGATTCATTGTCCCTTACATTAAACTTCTATAAAATACAGTTTAGCTTTTCTAGCTAGTCAATAATACAGGTAGCTTCTCTGGGGGATTTTTTCATTGAAAGACACATATCCAGGATATAAGTTTTCTGCCTGTTCTGATCATTGAGGAAATGTAGTTGAGTTGCTTAATAGAAGCTGCTTAAGATTTACACAGATAAGTTAGACTAAATATAAGCAAATTATTCAGTGCTTGTGCAGAGAGAAAGAGGGACAAATCTACCAGTGCTTTCCTTTGAAGACTTACCTTTAAACAGACAAAACCATAATGTATAAAATGTGACCTGGGCATTGTTCATTAAATCTTTATAATATGACACAGTATATAACAATGAAAATGAGGAGTGAGGTTGTGACGGTGATATTTCTAACTATGTCTGTATCATTATCCAAATTCAGATTAATTTCTCCTCCATTGATTGAAAGGGCTCACCTCTACCACCTTCATGGGAAAAAAATGAATGAAACCCTATGAAGAATTATGCCATATAAATGCAGAAGAATTCCAGGTTTCTGCATGTCAAAAATAGACATATCCCTGGAGATTTCACTGAAGTTGTAAATTTTTAATCTCTTACTTGTGATGCATTTTTTCTGCCTACTTTCAAGTAGCTTTAAAATAAACATTATATCCTTAATTTTTTTTTTTGCATGACTCTTCAGCAGGGTCAAAATTTTGGGGTATTTATGCTTTCTTGCCTGTTTTCAAGGTCAAAAGAGTCTTTTAAAAGATCAGAGTATTTAAATATTGAAATAAAAAAAGCTTTATGTGTGGATTTGCTTTTCCCTATGTATCTTGTACAAGATATACGCATTATGTTTATTTATCATTAAGAAGCATAGAAATAACACCGTCTCTCAAAGTAAGTGACCTAATATTATAGTCTTCCTTCTAAAGCTTAAGCATTTTGTTAGATCAATACCAGTGGACTAAAATCCTCTTCACAGAGGCTTTTTCCACGGAGAGCAAAAGTGGAGTAGGGATTGGACCCTAAGGACCTTATAAATGTTCTGAAAAATATTATCTCAAGTTTTCATAAGTGCATTCAATACAACTGAAAGCAAAAAAGAAAAAAAGAATGGAAAACAACAGGTAAACAAAGGTAGTAAGAACAAAACAATTTTTCATAAACTTCTCAGAATATCTTATAAAGAGCCTCCAAACTCTCTCAGCATTCATTCAGCTTTAAAATGGCTGAAAGAAAGGATGGATGTTGCATTACAATTGCTCTGATCATCACCTTTATAAACACTTCATTTTATTTTCCTAGAAAAGGAAGGAAATGAATAGAGCAAAGATTTATGTCATTGAATGTCATAGCTGATTACCTCTAGAAATGAGAAGAATGCAATTTTTATGACTTTATTTAAAACTAAGCTATTTTTCATAAGCAAATATAGCCAGGGCAGACAGCTTTAATTTTTAAGAATGTATGGAACACTCTGGTGTAAATTTTTAAATGATTTTTTTTTTAGATTCAGTGTTTTCCAAAATGAAACATTCAGCACAGTTCTAGTATACATAATATTTCTATTGTAATTTGCAATGATATTAAGACAATAATTTTTCTTAGTAAGATACAGGCACTATGAACCATTTGAAAATAGCCTTCACTGATAATTTATTTCCAGAAATGACTTATGTGTACAAGAAACTGACTTTTTTTCCATCCAGTGGAATGAAGTTGCATGGAGAATTAGACATGTGAAGAATGTGTAGAAGTTAATGAAATTCAAGGATCATACTGACATGTAATAGTTGTGTGTCTGTCATTCATTTTGATCTTTATTTTTGTAGCACAGATATAAATAGTCAGACTTGTGTTTTACAAACTCCCCATGCATGGCCAATATAGGTAATGGTTCCAAAGACCTATCAATTCCCTGCTAGAAGTCTACCTGATGAATTATTTCCTCTTGAATTCATTCTTGAACACAGACAGACAGACACATACACATTTTTTGTAAGAGCCAAGCAGAGAAGTATGTGAGAAGGCAAGCACATACCCAAAGATGTGTTTGTGAGAGACAAAAGGTATATCCATGTAGATGGTGCCAGTCATTGAAAGATTTGTGCATAGTGCTGTGTTCATGTTCACAGTCTTAGGCATCATGTGCCCTGAAATAGACACCCAAGTACAGGGGCACATCATTTTTATTGTTGATTTTGTTATTAAAATACATTTATATTAACATTAAAATATTTACATGAAACAGTGAGAATAGCAGATATATTCTGGGAGTAAGCTCAGAGAAATGGGGTTCTTTGGTTTTGTTTGTTTAATAGAAATTCTGATATAATAAAAACCAACTTGTGCTGATTCCCCTGTCACAGACAAATGCCTCTATTTTCTAGTTTCTTTTCTTTGAAACTTTATTAAGAGACTATTTGTTTCCTGTAGTCATTATATTTCCCAGCAGGAAGCAAGGAAATTCCAGTATCACCTACCACTGAGCAAAAAAAGGCAAAGCAGAAAACAGAGATAATGTTATCACAAGGTTTAATAGGATAGAAATCTACATTGCAAATCTGCAAAACTGTGCAGCAAGCTACTGTCAAAGTCCTCATAACTTAAAGCTGCAATGGAGCTATGAGGTAAAGCACACAACTTTATTTTAATTAGTCTAACTAGTTTTTCAGCAGTGTGTGGGGTCTGAACTACTTCAAGCATGTTTGCTTCAAGGAACTCATTCCCCATTGCAAGGCTCTACTCCAGTAGCAATCTTGCAGAAAGTCATGTCAGAGACTGCAATCTTGGAAACTACAAGGAGATTGCACATCGATGTACCATAATCATCATCTCAATGCACTTGGTTCACCCAGGTTGAAAAGAGTCAACCATTCCTGAGGACAGATACCAGACTTGGCTGGAGTTTTGAAGACCTAACTACCCCTTTCCTTTAAAATGAGCACACCTGAAAAACCTGACAGTTTTCAGAAACATCAAGTTTCTATTTGACCAAAAACTGAGAAAATGACCTATTGGAAGAAAAAAATTAAAATAGGAACACTTATAAATTAAATTCCCTCTTGTCCATGTAGACTGACAGAATGGTCTCCTTTGAATTTGGATCTCAACCATCAGTTTTTAGCAGTTTGTTAGGTTGATCAGAGGATAGAGCACCTTTCCTATGAGGAAAGGCTGAGAGAATTGGGATAGTTTAGCCTGTAATAGAGAAGGCTTTGGGGTGACCTAGTTGCAGCCTTCCAGTATCTGAAGGGAACCTACAAGAAAGATGGAGAGAAACATTTTACAAGGTCATGTAGTGATATGACAAGGGGGAATGACTTCAAACTGAAGATTAGATGTTAGGAAGAATTTTGTGACTCTGAGAGTGGTGAGGCATAGGACCAGGACCCAGTTGCCCAGAGAAGATGTGAATGCCACATCCTTCGAAGTGTTCAAGGCCAGGTTGAATGGGACTTTGAGAAACCTGATGCAACGGAAGGTGTCCTTGCCCAAGGCAGAGGGTTAGAACAAGATGATCTTTATGATGATCTTTCCAAGCCAGGCCATTCAATGATTCTATGATTCAGCAAAACCATCAGTAAGCAAACATTGCTTGCAGCCTGCCTTTCCTGACCTCAACATCAGATTGTTCCTTCAGAGTACTTCCTTTCATCCTCTACAGTGTAGTAAAACACATCATTTAAAATATTTAAGTATGCAACTGAAAAAGTTTACTTGGTTAAATTGCTGGGTTTTCCCCACATCTCCTACTAATAATTAGTGAAATTTTGATTTTTTTTTTTTTGGTCCATGTGACATGGACATTCAGCTAATCAAAACAGCCACTCCACAGAGAAATAAAATGTCCTTCAATATTAAATTGCATACATTTGATAAGAGATGACTTTTTGTCCATTGCACAAGTCCTTATTTCATAAATTCCAGTAGACAGAAATAACTTAAACATTCGTATTTCACACTCACACACCAACTATTTATAAAATGTAATTCATTCAGGCAGAAAGATAGGCATTGGGTTAGAATAATGGTTGCCTATTTTTAGATATCATCCTGTATTCTTGCTAGAGCCTGAGAGCTGTATTTACCTTAATTGAATGTGATTTTTCTGGTTACTAATATTCTGAGCATGTTAGTGGCTTCAGCATTATCTGTCATGCCATGCTATTGACATATTATAAGAACAGAACTGATATGGTTGGTAGGAACTGAGGCGATGATGAGCAAAAAAGGTCAAAATGAGCTACTAACACCAAAAAAACCCCACAATTGCCAGGTGCAGGTTTAACACCTTAAGAAATTGTATGTCTTGAGAACAGGAACAGTTAAAAAAAATGCCTCTTGAGGAGTGTTCTCTTCACTAACTCTATATAAATTTCATATTGCAGATTTATAATGTAAAATCACTTAACCTTGAGATGAAAACTCTGGGGGAAAAAAAAACAAACAAGCATCAAAACCATCTATTAATTCTCTAAGTGTAAAGCTGCAGTTTTATGGGTATTAGTAATTTCTGAAATTTCTTTAACAGATGTGGAAATACTATGATATTTCAGTGGTAAAACTTTTTGAATACATATATTCCTAGATAAATCACAAAGGATTTGTATGTTTGTTTGTTTGTTTGTTTGTGTGCAAAAGCACTGGTATTTCTGTTTAGTTCTATATTAATACTCTTTATGACTTCCTATAATATTAACCAACGATAGAAAGAGTAGAAATCAATACAGCTTTGAAATATTGTCATGCCATACAAAAAATAAGAATGAAAAAAGGTAGTCTATGCAGTGTAGCTCTAAATGCTTTAAAGAATTGTGCTAGCATTGCAAAGAGTAATAGATTTTTGCTCTGTAGGCAACTAAGGCTATGCATTTCATATGATGCGTTTGGTAGTAGGTGATATATCCTGTTAATGTTTCTATTAAAGTTTTAAGACAGGATTCTGATCACAGATACTCTGATGAACATCTGGCACAGCTCCACAGGGGATCTTTGGAGTTATTCAAGTTTATATTGGTGTTACTTGGTGTCACACTGGTGAAAATTTGGTCCTATTCTATGCCCCAAGTTGTTTAAGATTGCAGCTTTGTGGCTAACAAGAAATTTTATGCTGATAAGTAATTTTTCCCAATTTTGATATTCTCAGCAAATCATTGGCTTTGTAGGGACATATGGGAAGTCCTTGTTTAGCTTTGAAAAAATAACTCTGGAGAAACCTTAAGCAGGGTGCAAAAATAGACATTATATTACAGGACTTTTTTCTGATGTGAAGGCAAAGTTTAACTAGTTAGTTTTAGCAGACTGTAGTCCTGTTGATAGTCTCTTTGTTTTAACCAAATGCAATAAAGCAAAGCCACCTTGTGTTGAAACATGGGAAGATCTCAGAGAGCACTGCCAATAATAAAGTAAGCGTCGGTAAAGAAGACAAGAGTAAAAAGAATATGCAGAGTCTACTTAGAAGTATAAGTTAGCTGTTGGATTTATAGGTTTTATTTCTTCAGATATTGCTTAATTTCTAGATTTTTTTTTGATGCAGGGTACACCTCTGCATATTATGGACAGGGTTATATTAGTCACTCTTGCAATTAAAATTGTAAGTTTATACGATATTGTAGGTACATTCTACTTGTTTCTCTAGAAAATTAATGTTAAAAGTCTCTGGTCAAGCAATAAATGCTTATAATGGAGGAAGTCTCAGAGGAAATGGGCATAGGAGGTGTATTTATGAAACTGAGTCCAAGCTAGAACAGCATAGGAAGTGATCAAAACTATTGTAGGAAAAGCTGAACTTAGCTCAACACAAATGGAACCACAGGGTGACCTCTATTTTAGATAAATGGCTGTATCAGTTGACTGGGTCAACTAGCTGTAGCAGTTGAGTGAGTGTATATCAGTTGTGTAAGTGCTTTTCCCAGTGTTAATCAAAAGGCTCTGAATGTCATCTTGGACTATCCAGAAGAGCATAGGAGAAGAGTATACGTGGCTCAGCCCACCTCTGGGTAAAAACCAACCAACCAATGGAAGGGACATTGAAGAGAGCAATCGGTGTGAGCTGGCTTCAATCCATTTCCTCTTGGTTGCTGGGGACTCCCAATGTCATGACAGTGAGCAACACAAAGACCCTTAACAGGAATCACACTTGTGTGTATTGCAAGCTGTGGTATGCTTAGTGTACTTACACTGTGATTTCAGTACACTGATGTATCTCTCTGATAAGTCAAAATCCAATGTAATGTCAAATATATAGAAGTGAACTTGGTATTAAACATTAAACTCCCTTCATGTGGAATACCGAAAAAGAATCTTGTCAAATATTATTGAACTCTGACAATCTGCTGACAGAAAAGTGAGAATATTTTTATTAATTTTAATGTTCTTTCTTATATTCAGACAATATGACTATAAAAGTACTTTGAGCAGTAGATTATCTTCTTCTCACCTAAAGTCTTCTCACAACAGTTTCTAAATACTGGGTGAACAAGCAGTGTTACTTGTTACATGAAAATTAATTCAAAACAACTTTTCAGATTCATCAAGTAAAGCAAAGGGTAAGGGCTTTTTTGCTAATATCAACCATGCAATTCTGATCTTTGTAAAATAGATAAAAAGATCTCACTGAGCTTACAGCTATGTCAGAATGCAAATATTTTTCCATGGAAGTATATTTCTTGACACTTTCAGAGTGTTTTCTTATCTCTGTATCTATATCACTTTTTCAGCACTTAAATACTTAACTAATTAACATTGCAGGGATTAAGTTGTGACCTCATATGAAGAAAACCACATTGCAGATTTTCTGCAAGTTATACTGTGGGAGATGAGCAAAAGGAAGGAGAACAACACCAGAGATGGATCACAGCTTTGAAAGAATTGGCAGACGAAGGAGACCTTATTTAAGACTATGGACTTTGCTTACAAACAAGGGACTTTATGAATGAAGTTAGAGTTTAATGTTAAATTAAGGTTGTCATTTTGTATTTCATAATGTTTTTTAAAATTCTACCCTCTCTTACCCCCTTTTCACTGGTTGATTCCTTTGTAAAGTTGTTGCTCCTTCCTTCTCGTTCATGTACAATTGTAACCCCTCCTATGATCACCTATATTATGCAAGTTCCTCCTCTTTTATCCATATTTATAATGTTCCAGAAAGTTTTCCAGCTTCCCATATATAAGGGGGAGGCCATCTTCATAAACAGTTCACTCCTGTTCCACCTACATCCTGTGTCGGACCCCTTGAGTGGACTTCCCCATTTCCCTTAGCTGGGTTCTGTTATTATACAATACTTGATGTTTATAATTATATATGAAGATATTTCTAGTTATGCATAAATGTATTTTCAGTGATTTTTAAGTCAGCTAATTCAGCATTTTTTTTTCAAATTTTGGTATTAAGTTTTGCATTTTGTTTCCAAAAACGGCCAAAAGTGGATGCCTCATAAAGAAGAAAAGTAGAACAGATATTTTCCCTTTATTAGCCTCCAAGTTTTCCAGCTATATCCATTTCACTGGTTTTCCTGAGCCTGCTAAATTTTCTCTACTTCCTCACTCCATTTTCCCTCTTGTCATGTGGTAAGTAGGAGCTATTTTCCAGTTTAGGTTCTAACTGGTACTATGTTTCAGACTTGCAAGATTGTCCTCTGAATTTCTTGAATGTCTCCTTGTGTGGTTTCAGAGTATCCTACGCATGTCTCTTCTCTTGTTGTCCATTAAATTCTGTTTTTTGCATCAAAGTCTGGCTTCAGTGATGAGTTTGGGAGCGTTCTAAGTAGCTTGCCAAAGGGTTCTGTCTCATAAAGCAGTGATGGCACAATCTCACAGCTCACAATGCAAATGTTTACATTCCAATATTTAAAATAGCATAGAGGAGCAAATAGTAATAGCTTCACTCAAAACCTGCTATTTTCAGAAATATGTGATCTGTTTCTGTAAGCTTGAAGGGGAGCTACTCAGAGCTTGTAACAAAGACTGTCATTTGTCCTGGTCTCTTTTTTCTATTTAGCTTTTATATGCCACAAACTACTGCTAAATGAATGTGCTTTCTTGTCTACTCTCTGTCCTCTTAGTAAACTAACTCGTGTTCTCCATATTTTAGCTTTCTTAATATTGAAGTTTCTGCTCAAGGTTTCCTTGTATACTTTTCTTGTGCCTTCACAAAACCCTACATAGCAATCAGATTTTCATAAAATTACCTTCATGCTTCCCAATGTGGATCAAATAATCGAAGATGCATTTATGCCTGGCAGGTAATGTTCATCATCATAAAACAAAAACAAGCAAAAAAATTACTCTTTTTTTCTCAAATGTCATACTCTTCATGAAATTTGTGAAAGAAATGAGCTTTAAAAACTACCCTGCAATAAACCAGTGCATATATCTGTGATGTCACATGTTCTGTACAAAGAAGATGAAACAAAATGGTGTTTGGAGTTTTCATCTACATACATTAATCTGGTTTTCTCTATTCCTTTTCAGTAAGTGCTTGATTTATATTTAAGCAGTTAATAGCCTGCTACAAAGAGATGCAATATTTCTGATACAATAGTGTGCATAATGTATTATTTGACAGTATGTTTACTATAATCTATGAGGAAAAGCTATTTATTCATGTAGTCACATATAAGAAAGTCTACCATTTCTGAAATAAAAACTAATGATAAATAATGTCACTTATACACATGCTCCCAAAATTAAAAATAAGTTGCTGTAATTTCAAGAAGGTAAAGTTACATCAGTTACACGACAATTTAGCATAAAATTACATATTTGGAAGCTAAATTATTCCTGCCAATTTCCAATTAAAAGTTAAACTGTTACTTTCTTCTATTTAGCAAAATGCTAAGTTGAGAGAGAAAAAAAGAAGATATTTATAGAAATGTCCATTCCAGTGTCACAGTTTTGATGGGCTTTGTTGTCTGCAAGACAAACTCCTTTTTAGGAAGTCAAATAATTCATTGTTATGTTTTCTTTTTTTGTCCTTTATTAAGAAAATCACTGTTTCAAGACATCACAGTGCTTAATATAAGAAATATTAAGCAAACTTATATGAGTCTCATGAAAAGTAAAATTAGCGTAGCTTTCCTATCTCAAATAGTATTAAATTTTATTCTTTAAAATAATATATTTTTCCCTAAATTTTAATGTCTGCCCTGGGGATTTATAATGTTGTGTGAGATTTATCTCTTTAAAAGCAGGCATAAATTATGAAGTGAATAATGTCTGAGCCAGATGTACAAATTTGTCCTTACAATCAGTGAAGAAATATGGGTTGTTTCAGCACAAAACTCTTTCAATCTTATTGCTCTCTACAACCACCTGAAAGAAGGTTGCAGCAAGGTGGAGATTGGTCTCTTTTCCCAAATAACAAGTAATACGACAAGAGGAAATGGCCTCACTAGCACCAGGAGACTTTTAGTCTGGATATTAGGAAAAATTTCTTCATGGAAAGGGTTTTCAGACATTGGAAAAGGCTGACCAGGGAGTTGTTTAAGTCACCATCCCTGGAGGTATTTAGGACATATAGATGTGGCACTCTGGGACATGGGTTAGGGGTGAACTTGGCAATGCTGCGTTAGTGGTTGATGGATGTTCTTATGGGTCTTTTCCCATTTAAATGATTCTGTGACCTAGAGGTGTCCTCAGATGAGTAATTTCCTAAAAGTAACACTATTTCATCCATTGACTATAAAGCAAGTACTAAATAATTAGCTTAGCTGTAAATGTCTACACCATGGCCTTCTAAACATCTCTACTTGAGATGAATCCTCACTCTAAATTACTGAGGAGCCATTAGATACCATAATGTCACATTCCTATCTAAGACTGGCAAATATTGTTATCTCTTCTAAACAGGCATTTGGAACATAAATATACATATATATATATATATAAAATATATATAAATATAAATAAATGTATAAAATATATAAACCAATAATCAAAAAAGAGCTTCTAATAATCTGCAAACTGTAAGTGACAAAGTTCAATTTTCTGGTCACCACATATTTCTAATGGTACTGCATATATGATGGGCTGAATATCCTTCATTGTGTTATTTTTCAAATCAAAAAGGGAAAGTACAATTTTAGCAAGACAGGAGACAGAGGTAATTCATCCCTCTGTCTGCAACCCTCTACAGAGTGGTGGTGAAGATACTTTTCTGAGGAACAAAGTGTTCAGACGGTTCACACAGCTTGTCCAATTATTATCCAAGTAAAAACCTGCCAAAATGAAGGCAGGACTCTTTTTCCAAGGTGTCTTTGACATTTTTGGTTCGATTCAAATGGGATTATTGACATTCATTTCTTAATTAAACTGACATCTTTCAGGATTCATATTTTAGTCTGAATGCATAAAATGCTGTTCTCATTCAACTCAGCAGCAGAAGAAAAATATCTGTTATTGACATAATTCTGTGTGAGAGAGTATCAAAGCTAATGATATTACTGTTACTGACTGTTGTACACAGCTATTTCACCAGGGCAAAGGTCACATCACTCCTTACTGGGAGTAACCAGTGAAGTGCAGAAGTGATGTTCTCACTCCTCTTCACTGACACAGGGATTTGGGCTAACACAAAGAGCCAATCTCAGCATTTAATACCTGATTACTGCATTGACCTGACCTCAGCTATGAACAATAGTATACCCAAAGTTTAGCTGCAAGAAACAAGCCTAGAACATGTCAATTCAACTTTAAGGAAATTCAGAAGTTTTCTATTATTTTTAGGCTTGAATCCTCTGTTTTGTGTGAACTCTTCGGATGCTAATAAGGAACTATACTTCAATGTTTATGTTGTTATTTCTACTTTCTTTTATATTTACAAAAAAGTTCAAATATACAGGTTTCTTTAATTTCCTTTAACTTCCTTTAACAGGTGTTTCGTTCTTTCATATTTCCCTTGTACTTTTTGACTCTTTTTCAAGCATACTTTTCTCCCCTTTCTCGTGCCTGTCATGCTTCTCTTTTTTCCAGTAATCTTTGTTTTGTAGTAATTTTTTTTTGTTCAGTGGTATGATAGATAGGAGGGTCCTCTTATACATGGAAACCCATCTTTTTAATATCAAACTGGCAAAATGATACTGTGACTAAAAATATCTCATACAGCATGTCTCAGTTTAAAGATACTGGAGTGATTTGCTAAGCAGGATGAGTTATGAGGTAGATCAAAATCTTCTCTCTCAGCAATTGTAAATCCAAAATTAAGAGGCTCCAGTCGAGGAAGTATGGAAAGGAAGCACTAACAACCCTTTATTAAGGGATATATGTATATTGGCAAAAACAGTAACAGAACACAAAAGCAACTAAACAATAATCCTGTACCCAAAAGTCCCCTTCAAAAAGGGAACAGTCTGATACTTCTCTGTCCTCTAGCGCAATTCTAATCACGGTTGGCAGGAGCGCTGTTGGGTCACTGGAGGAGCAGAGCCTGCAGTGCTCAGTGGTGGCCAGCAGGGGGCACTGTTGGGCTCTGGCAGTCGCCACGTGGGGGCCCCGGATCGCGGGGGAAGCCGAAATGGAGATCTCCATCCCCCAGCAAGAAGGGGAAGGGGAAGAAAGGTGATTTCTTTCCCACTAAACTCGCGCTGTCTGTGGCTGGCTGTAGACAGGACTCCCCCTTTGTTCATCGGTGGGCACAAACTCTACGGTGAAATCTGAGCAGGTCCGGCTGGTGACAGAGCAGACTGTAGGCAAGCCGAGGCTGAAGAACAGACAGATGACCAGGTCAAGAGCCAAATGACCTCCGAGCTTTTTCAACACACCTTGCCCCCATTAAGGCACAAAATGAAGTGTTCCCCGTTTGTAAGGAGAGGAGGAGAAAAACTCCTCCCTCCTCCCTGCAGTTTTTTAGATGAGCTATTAGCCGGGAATGCAGGTCTGCCAGCTAGTTCTTTTGTGTAGTTAATTACCCCTTCCCCCTCCTCGTTCAGCCCCCTTCTCTTACAGTGGGACAGGGGAAAGGAAAATTTCTGCTTCGATTTTTAGAACAAGTAAACCTATGACACAGCAACAGACTGAAACTTTATCACATAGCAGCATCTCTAATACACAAATGTATTTGAGGGAAGAATGTGGGATGCAACTGGATTATGAAGGAACTCTGGAGGTGTAGTAGCCCTCATTCATCATGCCTCATGTAGCAGTTATGTCAGATTTGATCAGGTAATCCAGTCTCAAGCTGATCAGTTCTTGCATAAAATACTTTCAAGGAAAATGTACGGTTGCATGGAAACCAGAGCTGTTCATTCATCTAGATATTCTTTACTCTGAGCCAATATCAAATTTATAGAGTATCAGGGCACATGCAATGGGTTAGTTAAAAATTTCTTTCAGAAATGATGAACTAGTTTTTATTGTATATTAAAAAATATAAAGTTTACTGGTAAAATTTTAAGCTGTGTGGTAAATTATGTTTACTTCAGCACTGATTTAGAAAATTCTAGCGTATGGAAAAACAGCAAGAGCACAAGTAATAGAACAGTAATTAATTAATGTAGAAAATAATTTGCTTCAAAGAGACATATAATAAACTCAGTCCAAAAAGGTTTTCAATTTACAGTATAATTGTTTTAAATGGTCAGATTGTATAATTAGACCAGTGCTTTCCTAATACATCTAGAACTAATAGAAAACAAGTCTTCATAGTTTTATTTTCTTATAAGACTGTAAGCTGTTAAATATATTACATAACCACTCTGTCCTCTGATATAAAATATTTCTAAGGAGACCTAGTTTTCAAAATGTCTTAATGGATTGTTGTGAGGACTAGTGGAGGACAAATTTTTTTGGCATCTTATTTAAAAGTCTTTATCCCTCACGTACTCTGTGAACTTCCTTTACAATTGCATATTCACTAACAATTGCATTTTATCAATGCATTGAACAGGAAACTTTTTTCAAAGAAAGTGGAATACACTGTTGGGGATGGGGCATGATGTTAAAAGGTGACATAATGTCATTTTCATCATGAGGACACGAGTCTATCCCATCACGATACTGAGCTATATAATTTTTGTATAAATTTTTTGCTTTGTCAGAAATAATGAGCTCAGGGGATGAATCTAATGTAAAGACAAGCTTCTTATTACCTAATATTAGTTATCCAAGCCCTTGTACTCAGTGAAGGGAGGCAATTCATGCCAGCCTAAGAAAACTGGTCAAGATGAAAGGAGTAATGAGCTCTCTGGAGGATGCCTGCCAATCTGCACTTACAAAGAGAACTGATAGTTCTAGATGCTTGGCCCTGAACAGATAACTGCTGCAAGTACAAAGTCTAAAGAGATCTTCCTTCCTGCCTCAAAAGCATCTTTTTAGACCCTTTTTAGTTTCCTTTTATTAACTCTCTTTCAAGAACTTTTTCATCGGCCATTCAAAGTTGACTCTTCCTTGTTGGTGCACATTGCAGTTATGGCCCAGAAAGTCAACTATATTCTGGACTGCATAAAAAGGATTGTAACCAGAAGGTGGATGGAGGTGATTCTCCCCCTCTGCTCTCATGAAACCCCATCTAGAGCACTGCATCCAGCTCTGGGGCCCTCAGTACAAGAAAGACATGGACCTGTTAGAAGAGGGCCGCAAAAACAATCAAAGGGCTAAAGCACCTCTACTATGAAAAAAAGCTGAGAGAGCTGGGGGGAAGAAGAACAGATCTTATTATGGCCTTTCATTGGTTCAGGAGAGACTTTTTATAAAGATCTGTAGTGATAGGACAAGAGGCAATGATTTTAAACTGAAAGAGGGTAGGTTTAGATTTAGTAAAAGGAAGGAATTTTTTACAATGAGGGTGGTGATACTAGAACAGGTGGCTCAGAGATGTTGTGAGTGCCTTGTCATTGGTAGTGTTCAAACTCATGAGGAATAGGGTTTTTAACAACTTGATCTAATGAAAGGTGTCCCTGCTTACAACAGAGTTGTTTTTACTAGATGATGTTTGAACAACGCTAGACACCCAAACCATTCTGTGATTCTGTGATTCCAAGTGTGAGTCAGCATCCCTGGAGGTATTTAAAAGATGTGCAGATGTGGCACTTAGGAGCATGTTTTAGTGTTGGACTTGGGTTGGCAGTGCAGGGTTAATAGTTGGACTTGATGATCTTAGAGGTCTTTTCCAGCCTAAATTATTTATGATTCTACATTTCTATGATTCTACATTTCTATGATTCTGTTCACTCTAGCTTAACTTCAGTTTCCTTTCCAGGAAACTTTCATATTTAGAGAATATTCATTTGCACACAGTCTAGGGAAACAATGAAAGAGTAGCCGCAAGAGATATTTTTTTCACTCTCAGTTTTTTCCTTTCCTTTCACTGCTGTGTTCAGCCACAGAGGCTGTGACTGTCTCTCCCTTTTTTCAGTGTGTTCTGTTTTGTCTGTATCAGGGTTTCCCTGCAGCACAGCAACAATCTGACCTTAGGTTCTAAGTGTTTTAATAAGGGTAGATGCATTAAATTAAATAGATTTTTATATACAGAAAAAACCCCTCTAACTTCCCTATTCAAATGCTGAGACTCTTCTTCACTGACAAAAATATATCTCCCTAGCCTATACCCATATGTTTACAAATCACATTTCATATAAACCATTGGTTTGTTTCCCTTAATGATAAACTGTCCTTTGCCCCATATGCAAAAATCTGCCCAGCAGAGGTTATAACTCACAAGGTATCCTTTTAAAGCTACCATTGAACATGCAGCAAATTCTCCAAATAGATTTCAAGCGATAAGTCAGAATACTAATATATATGTGAAACTACATCTTAATGTTACCTAAAGTGGTACTGTCTAGTTCGTATCTACTTAATGTTTTATTAAATATTACCCCCCTTTCTGATGGAAAAAAAATAGTTAAATTAGACAAAGTACTCTTTGTTTCTTTGAATTATTTTTGGAGGGAAAATATTAACATTACAAGGGTCTGATTGGGGTTTTTTTAAACTATGTTTCACATACCATAGCAGAGAACATGTTCCTTTTGTCCTATCATTTCAGTTATAAGTAATATATTTCTCAATTTGTTCTCAGAAAGTCCCACGACACTCATCATATTCATCAGCATATTTAACATAAGAATGTTAGAGGTACAAATGTCACATTGCTTCTTGTTTCTTTATTTTGAGATGAGTTTTATTTAAACTTGACAACACAGTTTACAGAAGGTATATTGCTACCAGTTACCCATAGAAATATTATTAAACACATATTTATATCTTATTAACTGAATTTCTGCTCCATAACTGTTAGTGACTTAAATATGAGATCAAGAAGCAAAGACAATCTTTAAAAAAAACCAGCAACAAAATAAAACAGTGCAAATGTGTGACAAAATCTAATTCTCATCTAATTGTGAAATGTCCCCCTAAAAATGTTATTTCTATGTATATACTGTATTAGAGTTACAGGGAAAACTGAATTAACCTAATTCTGCAAGTACATAGGCATTTCTCTGTTTCCCATATATTACCTCATTTATTTGATTGCCTCAGCTTTCCTGTTTTTGAAGAGATATTTACCATACTAATTATTTTTGAATTTATTTTTACAAGTTTTTTGACCAGGTGTGTATATGTAGTCTGAAAACTTTTTTTCCCAGTTTTGTTGTCCTGTTTCTGTGCTCTTTGCTGCTATGGGCTCTATACCAGGTTGTGATTTACCTGCCTTTGATGATGAACTCATACATTCCCTTTTGAAAGGAAAACATTAAAAAAATGTAAGCTCAGAGATCTCTAGATGAGTGCACTTGAGTGTCACCAGTGATGGTAACTTACAGTGAGCATCAGTAAGTTATTAATTGCAAGCTGTTTTCAGATCACTTATGTGTTGTTCAATTTTCTACATCACCAGAGCTTGCCCTGCATTTATCTTTGTGGCTTTATGACAGTGATTATGCAACAAAAAGCCCTGTTTTTCTGAATGCAGTAAAATTAATTATTTCAAAATCTTTCCTTGCAGATTGACATAATTTATTCTCTTGACTCCAGTGATAAATACAGGGATGTCTACTGCCTTAGCCAGCAGGTGGGGGCAATGTGTTTGGATCATAGATTTGGTACATAGAATCTGTGAAAGTCCCACCTCATGAGTCGAAATTCTTGGCACATCTTGATACCATGACTGCGACTTAGAATGTACTGCAACAAGTTGTGGTTACCACTGAGTGTCCCCGGAAGTGATAGTGTTCTGCTCATAAGATGCTAGCAGCCAGGCTGCACTTATTCTCATGCTAAACTTCAAAACTCCTTGCATTAACTTAAACGTTTTTATCCACTAGAGGGATAATTTTGTATTCTGCATCTGTTCTTGGACATATTCTCCTGATCACATTAATTCTGGGATGCCCTACTTGTTTCAAGAAGTCTCTTCTGAACATAAAAAATCTGCAAAAATCACTGAAGCCTTCATTATTATTATTTTCCTTCCCAATCAATGCCAATGCCAAAACAAACCAACCAAACAAACAAATAAATCCCACTCTTTATTATACATACAAATTGAAGAGTATTTTGTGGTGTATGCTGTGTGGGGAGAGAGTTAATTTTGAGTGCTACCTTTATATTGAACAGTATAAACCACCAGGCATTTCAGTCAAACAACTGTTCTATTTCTCTTGTCCTTTGACATGTTTTTCCTTGTTTTCCAGAGAAATTGAAAGGTTTTTGCTTTCACTGCCTTTTCTTGACAGAGATGCCACAAGGTATCTATACATCTCAAAGGCTAACACAAAATCAATCTGCGTGATTATGCAATTTAACTGCATTTGCAGTGCTAATTTATCTTCTAGCATCTGTAAATTACTTTATTATAAAAAATTCAAAAGCTCAGCTGAAAGCCAAATTAGACCTGGTAGCAACACAAAAACATTATCAACAAGGGAAATCTCTAAAAGCAACAGCAGACAACAAAACATCAAGTGATGTGTAGAAAGACATAAAATGTGATATAAATTCATTAAGTGCTGACTATTGTTGTTTTATTTGAGATCTGTGTAAAAGTATATTGCTGGAAGAGTTTGCCAAGTTGCCCTACTGGGAGTCACTTTACCATTTTCAATTAACCCTTATTATTTGGACACTTTATAGTTATATTTTTGTTTAATAATAAACTACCATTTCCCAATTAAAATGGGACGAGGATCATTGGACCTTTGGTAAATGGAGACAAAAATTGTCCTTCCATTAGGTGAAGTCGATAGCTGAAAGTCTTTCCTAGTTTTTAAATGAGAGGCACTGAATTCAATGTTAAACATTCATGCATGATGAAAAAGCAACCTATGAATTCAAGGTTAAACATTTATGTAAAAGAGTAGCATAAGAAAAAAAATAGAAACTTTGAAGGAAGCTAATGACCTTTAAACATCAAAGGCAAACTTCCTATGCATTAGGAGGTCAGTGTGTAATGTAGCACAAAACCTCACTGACATGATTTCTGGTGTTACATCTGATACGGAAGGAAACCCTGAAAAAAAAGCTTTATTAGAAAAGGGGTAAAGATTGAAAAAATTACTCTCTTTTGCCTTTACAAATACTACCTGAGTTTTACTATTTGCAGTTCTGGAAGAATTTGACATAAGACTTGACATTCTTATTAAGCAGGAAGTCTGGCAAAGACAAGTCTACTCAATATTTGAATATGAAACAGGTAGTAAATATAAGGACTTTACACAATAAAGACATACAGAAGTAACCTTGTGTTCCCACACGTTCTTTTTACTATGTTCTCCATCCCAAACACCCTAAACAAATATCTGATAATAGAGTTCCAGATTGGAAAGCTCCTTCTGCAGACTGTATGTTGATCATTGTGGAGGCAAGTCTAGGACTAATATTACCTAGCCAGTCTGACACTGCTGGAAGATTTTGACTGAAAATCAATATGTCTATTATACTTCTTACAAGATTACTTTATATAGATAATTTCTGTGTGCCTTCAAAGTGATTTATTTTTTCTTTAATAGTCACATATTTTGTTTGGTTAGCAAAAAAAAATAAGAAAAAAAATCCTAGAATTTAAAGTGTTTTATCTGTAGAAAGAAGAAAATCAGCCATTTATAAACCTGCTGCAATCTTAAAGTAATAGAACTTAAAGTAATATCATGATGTTCTGCCTTTTAAGACTCTTAATTAAACATATATGTTGATGAGTAAAAAAAGTATTGTGTTTAAATTAGGCACATTTAGATTTGTGTTTAGGTAAAAAATTTATCAACTAACCAGTCACCCAAATTTTGGCACAGCTCTTTTTTGGACTACTTTAGTCACTGATTATAGATTCTTATTGTCTGTCTGTCAGTTGGCATGTCCCTCCTTTGAATGCACCAGATGATAGGATCTGCACACTGTACTTGACGTTAATCTACAGAACAGCCTTCAGAAACGCACAAGGCTGTATTATAGAGCATTAATTTTTATTGATGCAATGTACCAAGGAAAAAAGAAAAAGTAGATTTCTTTGTATAAAGAATATACCCCAAAAAATTAAAAAAACCCTGAACAAACAGAAGACAAACAAACAAACAAAACCATGAACAAACACAGATGCATTGGGAAGCACATTAGAGGAAGTAAGTGGAAATGGACTTGTAACAGCAGAATATGCTCTAATATGTCTGACATTGTAATAATGTGATCCTAGAGTAAACAGTGGATTTACCTTAAATAAATTGAAAACACAAAAAATCCCAGAGATTAGGCTCTCCCCTACAACATATCCCGAAGGAATGAATATCATCTACTGTTACTAAAAAGATATGTCCCTTAGATAGAAGTAGATGCTTTAAGCATTGAGAGAGGAAAAGAGAAAGCTAAGATCAAAAAAATATAGAGCGAAAAAGCAGCTAGAAACAGTAGAGAGAAGTACCAAACAGAGTATAAACACAGAGGGGGATACAGGCCGATATGGGAAGTATAATATTGAGGGAAGACCAACTATAGAAAAGTAGTTATTATGGGAGTCCAGGAAAAGAAATAAAACTGAAAAAAAATTAAATGATTTGTTGTCACTGGGGTTACACAAAGACAATGGGAAGAGAAACCAAAAATCAAACAAGATAGTAAAGGAAAGTGCAGGAAATAGAACAGTGAGGAGAACAACGGAGTAGGGTTTTTTAAAAGTGCTGTTTGTTTGTTTGAGGTTTTTTGGTTGGGTTTTTTGGTTTGGTTCTGGGTTTGGGGTTTTTGTAGTTATTTTTTTCCACAAGAAGCATCAAATCTATGTGGAAGGGCATGATGGAATATTTTTTATTTAGAGGTGAACTAGAAACATAAACAATAGTAGAAAAACTGTAAACTAGACATCTTAAATAACCAGAGTAACAAGAGAATTTAGAGTGTCTGTGCTTTTAAAATAGACTTTTTCAGCAAATCTTGAAGTATAACCTACATAAATCTTCAATTTCTCTCTTTATAGACTGTCCTAGGCACTTTTCTCTGGAAGTGTTATACACTCACCTTGGTAGACATAAGTCTCCACATTTCCCTCTTCAACAAAAAAAACATTCAGCAGGGTAAGAATCTTTTGACAGAAGGACTTCCCTAGGAGCAGAGATCTTTTCACACATCCTTTGCTGCTCTACAGTCTCCAGTAGGAAAAGCAAAGGATTATAAACCCCTTGAAAAACAGGATATTAAGAGATTTTTTTCCTTTCCTCTGATGCAGTTCTATATTATTTGGATTTCAGTCCACTATCTTGTCTTGTCAATCCTGCCTTGCTTTTCCTCATTGCCTTCTTTCCTCAGAATAAGCTTTTCTTGCTTCACGTCCTACTTCTTTACTGTAGGTTGTTTTTCAGTTTTGTTTGGTGTGTTTGTTATCGTTTGTGTGTTGTGTTATTTTTTGGGTTTCTTGTTTTGTTTTGGTTTTGTTGTCCACACCATGTTTATCCTTCATAGTACAAATGTGGGAAAAAAAAAAAAAAAAGGAAAAACTTAACATGGAACAAATGGTATGTAAAAATACTCCCAGTTAGATCAGTTCTGGAAAGTGAATCTGGAACCATAGGATATAACTATTTAGGCTAATGGTTCACTATTAGAGCTGTCATAAATCTCTACCACGTCCAGACAACAGGAGTCAGCAGGACTCTGATGTGTTGGCACAAATTCTACTTTTCTGAGATTCCTTTTATTGCTCTCTTATACTGGGACCCTTATCTTCTTGAGATAGATGCAATTTATTTTATTTGCACCAATATACAAGTCTTTAACAATTATACTATTAAAGGAGGCAAACTAGCAAGTACTGTCTAGCCATGAGAACAAGTGTCATGGCACAGTTCACCTACAGATGACTAAATATCTGAAAATACAATGCCTTCAGACTGCCTTTTGGGATTGGCTTAGTCAGTGCTGTCCCCTGAACTGTGCCCAGGAATTGTCTGTGGAAACATCTGTGTTACCAAGGTAATAGTAGCAATGATTCTGTGGCTTTGCCTATCCCCATACTCCTGGGTGTATTAATTTACTAGTCCAGGCCAACATTGCCAATAAAGCTTTTAAGTGCTACTGTAATGAAAATAGTAAAATGAAACTGGCAGATTTCTCACTGTTATGTTAATCTTTTCAGATGTATTTTAACAGGTTTCTTTTCAATTCCAGTCAACAATAAAAATTAGAAAAACAATGAAGTATGGTCATTTTCCTATTCTGGAGAATGATAACCCTAATGGACTGAAATCTTACATTGTTTTAATTTGTCATAGATTAAAAGGTCTGCAAAAGAAAACACTGCCTTGGACACCATCTGTGAGACAGATATAGGTCTCTGTAAGAAAGTTACATCTATAAAAATTGGACGCTGGGATAGATTGCATATGAAAAATGCACACAAATATTCTAGCTATAAGGCTTAAGCTGGAGTACATCTGAGCTCTACAAAAGAGTGTAAACATGAAAGCACGTTTTTGAAAGGACCTGCGGTGTTTCACAGGCCTGTCTTTAACTCAGGGTTGGTGGTTTCCACAGTCCAGAATAAGTCAGTGAAGTACATTGCTGAACACCAGTGTGGGACCTCAAGGGTAATTTTTCATGTATTGTTTGCACAGATTCCTTGTTATTCTGCTTTGCCACATTGACACTATGCTCTCTTTCCTCTTACTGAAATTCTTACCTCTTTGTTTCTTGTATAGATACAAAGGGAAATAAACATCCTGCAGAAAGGTTGTTTGTAGTGATCTCAACATTTTCACAAAGGACTAGTGCAATGTGGTACTCAATTTAAAGAAAATATCCAAAATCATTTGAACCCATTTCTTGATACTATCAACAGTGGCAGGAGGATTTTATGTATACAGGAACACAGACTTAAATGAAAACTGCACTGCCAGTGTCTGCCTTCCTGCTAAATTACTCAGAAATTTGCCCTATTTATTGGATTTTTTTTTTTTATTAAGGCAGTCTATTGAAAAATCTCTTACATATATTCATTTGTAAACTTGTTTTAGGAAAGAGGTCAAACAGGACCTTTAATTATGCAGACATTAGAGTCAACAGGCCAGTTTTAAAGTTATTTACATAATGTATATTTTCAGCAAAAGATTAATTTTGAAGGAGGGATGGTGGGCCAATAAAATTTTCTTCTTCTGGTGCAAATGTTACAGTCAAAGACAGTTTAAGATGCCTGAGACCTCTTTTGTGCAAAAAACTAAGAAATATGAGGATTTTCTTTCCTCTAAACACAAGTATAAACTTTGGGTTCAGACAAAAGCATAAACCTGAATCGAAATAATGAAATTCAGTCCAGTAATAATTAACATGTTTGTGAGTATTTAAGCTACAGTAGGATTGGATTTGATTTGTTTTGATTTTAGCTAACTGCTAAAGTGTCCTTGTCTCTCAGCCAACTAGTTCAAAAGTAACAAAAGCATTGATGATAGATCTGTTCAGACTGAAGGAATCCAAGTTTTTTGGTATGAAAGTTCTTTCAGGTTTTCTTTGTTAATTTTCTTTCTTAATTTTTTATTTTTTGATTCAGATTTTACTCAGGAACTTAGTGCTCTAAATTCACCATGTCACTTAGGAATTTAGTTCTGTCCTCCTGAGTTTGATCTTTTTCATCCTGAAGGATATCTGCAAATATCTGCTGAATGAACAGCTGCAAAATCCTTGAGCAGTAGCTCAGTGCGTAGAAAAGTTCAGGAAATGGGGAGAGGTGTTTTGTTTATTTTCAGCTATGGGTCCGGAATTATCCCCAGACATGAAGACAATTTTAATGTGTTCTGGGGTAAGACCAAGACTATCTCTGAAGGCTAGCACCAAAGACAGAAACCATTTAGAGGCTATCTATGACCACTATGTCTGACAAACATTTTTCATAAAGAAGAGCTTTCTAAAACTTAAAAGGGGGATATAAACCATGTGAGAAAACTGGGAACAGTGTCGAGAAAGATTTATTTTGTCCTAGTTGTCTGAGTTTCATTTTCAAAATACGTATTTATGATTTAGACAGCTTCAGCTTATCCTGCTGCCTATGCTTCAGGAATGACAGAAAGCTGTGAGTTTCAACTAACAGGGTGGGATTGCTGACCTGCTGCCTGTTTCAGATGGTGTCAATGCAATTCAGGGAAGGATTTCTCTCATAATGGCATTTGCTCCCACTGCTGCTTTCTAACACAACCCTCACAAGTTGCCACTTTAAATTGGAAAAGAGAACAACACCGCATGAAAATGTGGGTTGTGCTATGAGCATAAAAGGTTTTCACAGCAATTAGGAATTCCTTTTCCTGTGTTGTGGCTCTGTGGAATATTGCTTCAGACTATTAAAGTTCTTGTATTAAAGTCAGAATTGGAAAAAAACTCTATATCTCCTCATTTGGATTTAGAAAATGATACATCCAAAGGAACAATAAAACTCTGGCATGACTTGCAGAACCTGAGGCATTCTAAAACTTTCACCATTTGCCTTGTTTAAGGATGATGTCTTATACTTTTTAGGTGGTTAAAGTCTTTAGAAAAAAATTATTCCAAAGTGGTGAATAAAGAATATTCAGAATAATTGAAAGTACGTCAAGGAATTATCAGGACAGAAGATCTTCGATTCAAAAAAAAAAAAAAAAGTGATGCCATTAAATTTGAATTTGAATGCTAAGATTTTTTAGATTTCTGCTAAATTTAAAATCTGTGTAGTGAGGAAAACAGATGGATAATGCAAACAAATAACCTAGAAATTTTGCTAAAAATGAAACTGCATTGCATTGGTCATACCCATCAATTTCAATTAAATAATTTTTTGTTTCAATTGTTATTCTATTAATCATATTTGTAAAGATAAAGCAGGAATTTTAATTTTAGACATACCATGAAGATTATCAGTTCCATACAAAGAACATTGAGTCCAAATCCAAATCAATTTTGAGGGATTTATGTAATAATAAATCTTATCATTGCAGGGTTTTGCAATCAAAAGAATTTTATTTTTGTCTGTATATTCCTTCTTTTTTTGTTTGCTGAAATAACAGACTAAAGAACCAAACCCAGAAACTTGCACCATTAAACTCCTCCCAAGGGATTTAATATAAACCCAGAACATCATCAAAGAGTCAAGCTAACCCAAGCACTCCTGTGTGTACATCTCAGGAAAAGTACATGTATAGAGAACTTCTGTCACAGTTTAGCCATCACGTGTCTAAATCATAATTTATAGCTTCCGTTGGAACTAAAATTTTTATCTGGCCAGGGAAATGCACCTAACTGCATGTTATGATTTGGTTAGTAAAATTATTAGAGATGCCTCTGCCCAAATTAAGGTACTAATCAGACTATATGCCGAACTCAATAGTACAGGTTTTTATTTAACAGTAAATGTAAGGCAGAGAAAGAGAAAAAATAGGTAAAAGAGAGGGACAGGAGAGAAAGAGAGCGACAGAGAGACAGATAAAGTAGAAAAATATCACCACTCTGTGGATTCTGATGGCGTCCTGTTTGTCCTCTTCTTCTGATCTTCTCAGTGGTGATGGTTTCAGTCTTGTCAAAGTGATGGTTACATTCTGGATCCATTGAGTAAGCTCATCAAAACACAGAGTCCATGTGGGCTTTATTATGCTTAAGCTACGTGGAAGGCCCCAGTACCTCCCCTGGGGCAGGAAGTTTTATACTTGATGTATTACTGGATCACAGGACATTTCATGAGACTTTGACACCTTCTAAGATATTACAGCTGCCTGTTACATCAGCCCAGTCGGGTCAATTACTGCCCATTATGGCTCATCAGCAGAGATGAATCACTTCGGGCTACCTGTGAATGTGCTGGTACTTCCCCAGAGAAGAGGAGTTATCACAGTTGACTCATTTGTGTAAGGACAAAGAAATACTACCCCACTTCGAAGGATTTGCCTCTTTCCTTATCTAATTCAACACCTAGCTTATAGCCTGATCGAGCCATTAGCATTCCAGCCTCTCGCACTTGTGGATGCATTCTTCTCCTGGGATAATTGGACAGTAGTACCACCTTTATCTCATCTCAGTTTCCCTCACAGTCTAAATTAGTAGGCATATTCAGGGAGAAGTGGGCTTCTGTGAGAAGTTGCATCTTTGCACAGTTTGCTACAGTGGACAAAAGTCTTTCAGTGATTTTAGCAATGCTTAAGCCATAAATTTCAGTCTCTCACACTGCACTATCTTGAGTATGGCTGTTGCTGGGACTGCAAGACATGCACTATTTTCTTGTCATAAACAGTGATTTTACTATTACAAAATAGTGCAACAGGTTTTCTTTCAAAGGTACTTGCCATTACGGCAAAATCTCATGAGCCAATCTTTACAGTTGGAGGGGATACATATATTTTACATAATGCCAAACAGTAAAGGAAATATTCAGCAATACCAGGGAGGGAAGATTTGTGCTTTATGTGTATTTCTATGTTTAGTCAGACTTATTTGTTCTGCTCTGTATCAATTCTGTGGTGGATATCTGGTGTAAAATGATTTGTAGAAGCTTAAACTCTATTTGTGCAAATATTGCTGTCCCAATCTGATCCTTGGAGATAATGCTGAAATGATACAATAGCTCTTATCAAATATCACTGGGAGAGAGCAAATCTCAAGATCCCAAGACAGAAGTGATCATAAATATTTTATAAGATAGATGTCTAATGGACAGATCATATTTGCTGTGCACAAGAGGCCTTTATTTTTCTCTTCTTTTTTTTTATTCCTATTTTTTCTTCTTTTCTTTTTTTTTTTAATAGCCCAATATAGGTAATGAAGGATCAACATGACACATTTGGATTTGAAAATTTCTTTCACCAGCCAGATTGTACAAAATCTAAGATTTTTTAGGATAAGTCTGTCCTTGTTGTCTTAACTATTTAAATACAATGACAAAGATGCTTGTTTGCAATTTTCAAAACCTTATGTCTTTATAAAGCACCTAGCCCAGTTCTAGGGTTTTAAGAACAGTAAGAGGAAACAAAAAACCAGAAAGGATGATTTGAAACTGACAAAAAAATCTCACCTCTCCTTCCCTCTGTGAAAAATACTATTGTTACTGTCGAAGAAAATGAAGGTTTCCTAAAGGAGGGACTATAGCATGAGAAACTGTACCCTGCTTACATGGTTTATAGAGTTCTTCAGTTCATTATCAAGTGTTTATGAGTTCAGAAATTATGTATTAATTCTTATTTCTCAGTTTTCTCATTTATGGTGTAAAAATGTGTGGACATAATAAGGCCATTGCCATTTGAGTAGTGTATTTTTTGGATATTTTGCTGGATAACTAATAAAGATATTTCAGCAATTTTAGCATTTCCATTTCTAGTTTTAGATTTATGTGACACAAATATGAGTTCTGCTAAAACACACCAAGTAATAACAACTATTTATAATAGCATTCATTCTGTATAAGGAGTGGGGAAGAGATAGCTGGGATTGGCATATGGTTTAACAGATGCATTGGATATTGTTGTTTGTCCAGTATATGGTACTGTAGCAGATAAGCTGAATAACACTGGGAACTATTAAAGGGATTTTGCTTTGAGCATTGTTGCATTTGCACTGCATTGAACAATTTGTAATTCTTTGCCCTGCAGACTGGGCTGTATTTCACACAGATATTGGGTTTCTGTCTGAGAGAAATTTCCACACTAACAGTTTGTACGTAAACATTCTTATTTGAGAAAATCAGGTCAAATCTTTGGGGCTATTCCCCTTTTGTGACTTAACATATAGCCCTTGAGAATTCCTAGTTTTCTGAGGATGTTTAAAGTTTTCTTGCATTTTATTTCTTTCATTCTGAAATAGAGGGCTCAAAAATACAACCTAAATAAAAGAAAAAAAAATATTAATTTTAGCACAGCTTTACTTTTCCTTTTAACATGCAGCTAACATTACCTGTCCTAGAGCAAAGATAATAAATACAGGAAAAGATAAAATATTCCATGCTCAATGAAGCATGTCACTAGACCATAAATGTTATTTCATATTATACAGCATGAGATGCATTCGTAGAATTACAAAGTAGACTAAAAAAGCTTTTACTGTGAAAGAAAATTAATTTTAAAAAAATATTTGTAAACATTCTGATTAATAAAAGAAATCTCTAGAACTTAACTAGACTAGTTCACTTTGCTTATTTTGTTGAACAGAAGGTGCTACTTTCTATGCTCTGGAGGAAGTCAGCTGCTGAAAGAGAAGACAACATTGAAATTCTTCAGCAACATTTTTTGTTAAACTTCATTAAAGTGGATGAAATGGGATCAATTTCAGAAGAGTGATGGGGCAGTAATGAAGAGAGGCCCAATGCTACTGAGAGCAGCAGAGAGCTGATGTTTTTTATTCTGAGGTCTGTTCCAGGGGAACATCCTTACTCCTCAGATGCTGTTCTCTGTAATTATCACCTTCACTGCTAAGGACAAACTGCACATCATTTAATCACTCCATCAGCAAGGTCCTTGCCTGTGACATCCAAAAGCAGGCAAGAAGGTGTATCTGAAAGAGAAAAGAACACAGGAGAATTTTTTATTGTATACCAGAGAATCAAAGCTTTTGCATTTGCTCTAAGACAGCATATGATAAACAAACATAATGGATAAGGCAGCAAGTGTTACTCAACCTTTTTCATGAAAGGTGATTTTAAAATACTGATTGCATTCAACATTGAGACTTTTCAGTTTCTCAGATAAGATTACAGAAGTTTGTATTCTATTAAACCATTAGATAATGTAATCCATTCAACTGTTGTTGTGATTAGCAAGACACAGTAGAATACTATGGCTAAATACCTGAATCAGGTGATAAAAAACTAGGCTGACTCTGTGTTCGTGCTTCTGATCTTAGTCATAATTCCCTTACCAGCCTTTTCTTTGTCTGCTTAATTGCATTCTATTTGAGATCGGGAAATTTTACAATACTATTTCCTAGGGTATCTTGAACTTGAGGCCTTTCTGGAAGTTATTTCTGACCTTTATGAGTATATTTATAATATTATCATATTCAATTCTGTTGCACAAATTTTGTATGTTTGTGAAAACAATCAAACCCAATAAACTCAAAATATTTCACAGGAAGAATTCAAATCTACAAGCAGGAAATCAGACCTATTGGCCTGGCTTGGTTTAGCGTATAAGAGATTTCCAAAAGGCAATTAAAGTGTGTATTTATTGCCAGTAAAATGAGTCTGAAGTGGTTTTTGTTTTGTTTTGGTTTTGTTTGTTTGTTTGTTTGTTTGCTTGTTTCATAATGTACTGTGTATTAAGATAAAGCTTTTCAAAAGTGACAATTCATTTGCAGAAATAACTGAGCATCTGCTCTCTGAAATTAGATTTTTAAATGGTGCAAAACTGATCTAACAAACTTCACAAAAGCTTTTTCAGGTCAAGGGCCAGAAGGTTACCCTTCATATGTGGTGATTTTCAGAAACAATTTACTTTGACTTGGAAGTGTTATTCAACTTCTATAAATTTAAAGAATTATTTCCAGAGTCTTAGAAGCATTATATACATGCATTCTAAAGAGTAATAATGCAATTATTAATTTATTAATGCAATGAAAATGAAGGAAGAAGGGAAGAAACAAACATTATACCTTTTCCCAATAATCTGTTCACCTCAGAGGAGGAAGTTTCACTCTGGTCAGTGAACAGTATTGGAATGGGTAAATGTGTTGTGACATTTTCCAGTTCTGTTCCTTTCTGTATCTTCTGTCTTAAATATGTAGCTGTTGTTCTTCTAATGTGACAACATCCCATTGCTTTCAGCCTGGTAATTAAAATACAGTAATATTTCAGATGATAAAAACTTGAAGAGACATCTTAATATTTCAGAGATAATTTTTTTCCCCTCATTTTATTCAAAGATGAAAATAAGAATACCTAGTAAACTTGTAAGGATACAATGATTATGGAACAGCATGATTATGGTAGACACATTCAAATTAAAGGTCACCACCAAAAGAACAGTCATCTTGAATTCTATCCAACAGAGCAGAAATATGTGTCAGAGTGCCTAGAAAGTCTACTGGGGCTAAATCACATTCAGAGAGTTGGATCAGATGGTTGTTTATTTAAGGTACATAATGCATATGCATAAGGCAAGTGGGATAGCTGATCTTTTTCCGAAGGAATGCGTGTGATTTTCCTACTGAATATCATAGCAGTAAAGAAATAAAATCTGATTTTTTTTTAACTATATATATATGTTTCAAATGCACTTCTTTCATTTATGCCTTCCTGAAATATTGTAATTCATGGTTTATTGGACCTTCCCTCTCCTTCCTTCTCACAGCTATTAGGACACTATTCACTCAGCATTCAATTTATGAGTTTAAATCCTGACCCTGAAAGGTGTTTTTGTTTGCTTGTTTGTTTCTGAATCTCTATAATCAGGAAAAAATCTCACTGAATTAGGCCAATTTAATTTTGTATAGGACTACCTGACCAGAAGGGATGATCAAGTCCTTTTCTCTAAAATTACTGCAGGTTATTTGTACCAGAAAAAGTGACAGAATATTTTAGTTACACACCAGAAATCTTTCAGAACTTTGTAGCAAATCCAAACCCCATAAGAACATTCCAATATGTCACTAGGTAGCAATAATACACAATAGGAAGAGAGCAGGATATACTAAGGGTACTGCCAATGTTCAAAGAGTCAATTAAGATTATTCAAGTAGCTGGTCAGACTGGAGATAATGACTGAAAAACTTCCCCCCATTCCGCCTGAAGGATAGAGGCCAGGAAAGAATCAGTCACACTTAAATAAGAACTAGAATCCTGAAAGTGAAATGTTGCATGGAAAGTCACATGCTCATGAAGAAATTCTGCTTTTGATAGGTCACTTACCAGGACATAAAATTGATTGAGAAAAATGTTTTCAATGCTCATTAAAATCTCTTACAGCCAGAATCAAAACTGAAACACTGAAAATAATCAACAGACCAGCTGAGGAGAAGCAGAATATAACTTGAAATGTGAAACTTGCTGAGAACATGAGAACTTTTCACCCATAAACAAATATCAAAGGCAAAATTTTTCACATCATGGAGTTCCTTTCAACTTATTTGCCCAAACTACATCAAGAAAAGTGGTAGTTTAGTGAATAAACATCCAGATTTTTAAAAACAAATAAATTATTAATTATTGTTAATAATTATTATAATTTTAGTTATTTTAGTATTTAGCAATACTCTAGATGTTATTGATGAATTACAGACTCATAGAATGATAAAATTGCTGTCTCAAAGAGTTTCTGAACTTCAGTTGACACTTTTCACATTCTCTAAAACTTAATAAACAAGCAGAAAAAGTGGACTAGGTGTTATGGTTTGTTAACAAACTGCGTAAAAGGTATTTACTGTAAAGGCCAGATGCTGGTGTTCACAGTGGTCCTCTAACAAATTTCAAGTTTCAAATCAAGGCAATGCATTCAAATTCAAAGTTGTAGAACACCTATCAAAGTACAAATTTTTGTGTTGCATCACTTGCATCAGCAATGTTTTTGCTAATGTTACATACACAGTGCCCAGACACTCACAACTGTTAGGAGGTTCACATAATCACAGAATCATTTAGGTTGGAAAAGACCCTTAAGATCGAGTCCAACTGTTAAACTAATACTGCCGAAGTTGTTGCACAGGTGCATTTAAAATTACAGAAAAAGATATTTTCATCAAGTATGTGGTGAGAAAGCAGATGATTAAAAATTATATTCATTCTCACAGTGTGTTTGAACAAGTGTCAGAGACAAAAGTATGTCAATGGTACAATAGTAGAAATGTTATGGGAGAGGAACATGAGGCAATTTGTTAAAATTTCCACCAAAAATTATGCTCTAGATTCTCACTTTTGCTTTTCTATCCTTTTGAGGTCTTGCTGATAAGGAATGTTGACTCTTACCTTGTATTAAATGTTCTTTCTTAGTCTATGTGCCCTGAGAAACAACCTGGATTACCTGTATTGTTCCCTCTTTATCTGGGGAAATATAAATAAAGATGCACTTCTTACAAGAGATTTTTTTTGTTAGTCAGACTGTATAAATAAATATGCTGCTTATTTCTCTTGGATCAGGAAATGTTGATAAGAAGTAAACATTTGTACAAGGAGCACAAATATTTGTTTTCTTCTACTTTTTGTTCTCCATATCTTTGTCTGAAAATGCTGGAGAGATTTTAATTATTTTCAGGAACCTTTTGCTCCCGAGATTACATTTGGCTCACTTACCTTTTCTGTTTGTCTGAGATACATCATGAAATACCAGTTATTGCATACACAAACAGAACAGAGAGGTAGTAACCCCTCAAAGACAGAATAAGTACAAATCTGCAGGTGAACTATATCCGTAAACTAAAACCAGTTTTCAGATGTGAAGTGATGTTATTAGTTCTCTGCAGCCTAAGTGACTGGAAAAATGTGCATCTACAAGGAAGTATCATTGTGTGCTTGTGATAATGGACTTCATAGTTCAATGCTAGTAAAACTAATTACTGATTATAACTAGCAAAGTTACAACTAGAAGCTTTATACATGTGTTTTATTACAAGTAACTTCTCTCTCTGTTGTACCACCATGAAATAAGGTCCTTTTCCTCTGATTATCCCTCTCTTTAGACATGAGTTGTCTAGACTTGTGAGGAGGGAGGGTGGACATCAACGGTTTTTATTCAGGCATCCAGTGGGGCAACACAGAAGAGGAAATTATTAATTTGTAGCTGAATGCACTGGTAACAATGCACCCAAATGCACAAAATTAGCTTTATTTTTCAATGTTTCCAGAGGAGCAGAATGGAGGATCTGTAGCATACATATTAACAGCACCAATTATCCATGTGACTGCTGCTCTTCTTGAGCCCTGTATATTTCAAGAGATACATTTTCTATCTTTACGCTTTGATCTTAGAGTGTGAAATTCAATAAAATAAACCAGAGAAGTATCACTGATATCATGGGTTTTTTTACTTCTTCCCATTGGGTCCATTAGACTAATTAATTCCTGTGGTATAACCAAATATATTCTGCAAATGATTCCTGGAAACATGTGGGCAGAAGGTTTCAAGGGTTTTGTTGTTCATCATTTATATATTTCCCAGTTATTTCCGTTAATTCTCTTCACAAGAAGCAATAATTGCTGCTCAAATGTCTATCTGCTCTTATTTCTTTTCCCCACAGCTGCTGGTTATCTGAGTTGAATTGACAATAACTGTAGCTGATGGGTTTTTTTCTCTCAACCAGAAGTGCAAGGACATTATATTTCATCATTTTTTTACCTGTCCATATAGACAAAAAATAATGGAGATTTTGTTTTTAAAATATCAATATTTTTATTAAGGAAAAGCATGCCCAAAGGTGTTTTGGGTTGAAGGGAATTAGTTGTCTCCTTGGGAGGATCTTAAGTTTAGAATTAAATGGCACAATGCTGGGATTGTATTTGCACTCATCTTCAATGGTCATAGCCAGCATGATATCAGACAATTTGATGTGCACTGTTTTTTGAACATAAGGGGATTTCGTAAATGTTCACCCAGACTGCAAGAGTCTATGTAGAGCGAGGATTTGTTCCTCTTTTTAGCTCAAATTTGGGATGGCCATGAAGAGAATGTCTTTGAACATTGGTCTGCCAGATGACTATAATAGTAAAGAAAGTCCAGATGAGGTACCATCAGTTTTGTTATCAGTAATATCTAGGAAACAAAGACTGCAGAAATAATTTGATTTTTTTTTAATTAAATATTTTGCATTTCTCTGGAGTTTTTCAGTTTGGGTCCATGATTGTCATGAAAGAGAGATTTAAGTCACTCAAAGAATCGCAGTCAAGGTTTTGAGCAAAAGTGGTTTCAATAAGAATTTTTAAAGTGCCATTCAACAAAATGTGATGACAAGGTTCACTCATTATTTGCTACTTAGAAGAAACATACAAAGGAAAATTGAGTTAGGCCAAAGACAGAATGATGTACACAGACAGTAGACTCACAAGGGTAAGGGAGACCTTCCCACTGAGTCACAAGGTACAGAGTAGATCTTCCTGCTTTCTAAACTCCTGATGAAGCTGTTATATTTTATGGAATAAAGTGATTGGCTTATGGTCAAATTGCATAAGGTGGGAAAGATATGCATTTGACTCCTTGCTCCTACAACTTTCTTTAGTCCTTGATAAATGGCCCTTGGAAAAACCACTTTCTATTTATGTGTTAATCACATGATCAGTGTTCCAAGCTAATATACATCAATGCTCACTGTGTCACTCTGTTTTTTGGGGGTTTCCTAGAGGAGTTCTTGGCCCGACTGCAGCCCAGGCCTTTATCTCCTTATAACTATGATTAATTTGTTCAAGGGATTGAGTGCAACCATCACAATTACTTACTTCTAAATTTTTGAAGTGATTATGTGAAACATATTGTTCTGGGTACAATTTTGAAATCAAACACTACACATTCATATTCTTAATCTCAAAAACTACCTCTTTCTATATTTATTATCCAGATGCAATCAATTACCAATTTGTTATAAAAACATCTATTTATTTAACTGCAATATAGAACAGTAGACATGTATCTAAATCATCAAGCATGTATCTTAATTGGTATCAAATTACTGTAAATTAAAAAACCATGCCTATTTAAGAGCAATCAAGTTCTTATTTAAGATGTTTAATTTAATATGTCCTCAAAAATTGTTTCCTAGGAAAATCCTATTGAGAATTACTATCATATTATCATTATTATCCTTAGGCAGTAGTTAAAATTTCATTATAGGAATACAAAATATCAAAGAATTTTTACATGATGTTCCACAATGTAACACATATTCTAGTCTAATCAATTAGATATTTGATTTTTAAAACTGATTATTGTATCAAGCAGATAAAGAAGATTGGAGAACTCATTTTAAACTGATGCTCTAGCATATGCAAATAATTTCTTCCTTATTTCCATTTTAATTGGAGAAAACTAAAAGCTTTAGTTCTTCAGGAAATTTTCATGCACCATTACTTAGTTTCAGTTTTAGACACACGGGCATTTTTGATTCATTTGTACACTAGCAATGGAGAGATATTACTTTGGTTTCTAACTGCCCCTCATTTCTGTAAACACTTCAAATAATGTTCTCAATTTACTATTCCTATTATTTTTACTGCCCACAATGAAATTACGTTATATCAAATCTATTTGGTCTCGTATGTTAAGAATGTATCTGAATGGATCTAATTATTTATGCACTTTTGTTGCCTCAAAGAAGACTTAGAGAGTCTTCTAGGATAGAGCAATATTTTTCAGATGAGTGCTTCTAAGGAGTTCTTTCATCAGGGGCACTTTCTTTTTCAACTAGCTTACTTAAGTGCAAATAAAAAGCTCTCTCTGAGAAATGAGTTTCGATTATAAGAATATGGCTGTGATGACAACTAAATAAAAAAATAATTGTAACCATTGATTTACTAGAATCTCTCATCTGCTCATAGTAGATAATATTTGGCTCAGGTTTCTCTGCTTGCAAAATTTTAACAGTAGTACTACCTCCAAAGTGATAATGTATCTGCTGTAGCAGCAAACAAGTGCTTCTGCTTTCTGGCTCTAAACATTTGCATAATTTCTCTCATTTGGGTTTGGTCAGACAGCTGCAATAGGAATAATGCCAGTGGTTCAATTCTCATTCTTATAGTTAGGAGTAAGTTAGAAACCCGGTGACTTGAATCTTTTAATCTCTTGGGCATGCAGATATCTCTGATCAGGTTACTGTGGGAAAGTACCCAGATTCTCTCAGGCTGAAAACATCTTAAAAGCCTAGTTTCAATCCTAGGTTGTCATATAAAGTTGCGTATTGTTACCACTGCATCATTGGTTAAAATGTGATAACTTTTCCTTTTCTCATATAAACGGATTATACATAATTTAGGCACGACTTCCAGAATTTAAGCTCTGACACTCTTACATAACAAAGTACCTTTTAGAGCCCAGAATCACAGGTTTACAGTTTGGAGAAAAGTACCATTTCTGAAGCAGATTCGCATTTGTAATTTTGAAATAACTGCTGTCCAAATTTTCATGGTTTTTATCTTGTTTTTACTTTCCCTCCTCAGTAATACCGTATGAAACCAAGGCACTTGTCAACACTGTGCTCTGCCATAGGTAGGAAAATCCTAAAACAAAAGAGTGCAAAATACAAAACCTGGACACTTAAAACTTCCCTTCTGCATAATCCAGAAAAAAAAAAAGTGAGAAAAAATCTTCAAGGTTGTCATTTTTCTAAAAAAGTTTATAGAGATGTATCTCTATGTGTGTGAATATTTGTTGCATACATATATGTGTACACACACGCACAACTACAAAAGCAAGCCTGAAAAGTCACACTTCCATTTTCATAGATTCACTATATAGTCATTTAATTTAGCATTTGAATAGTCCCAGTATTGTACTTCTTTCCTGCACACTTCTTTCCCTTTGTGAAGTGTAGTGAATCTGTTCATGACATTTAAGATAGATGAAACCTCTCTGAAAGATGTTCATATTACCTGGCCTTGTGAGTGTCTGATTACTTTGCTATTGGACATCAATACATTTCTTTCAACTTTGCTGACATCTCATTAATCGTGAGTAAATTCATGCCAGGTCCTTGCAAGAATTGTAATTGATGCCCAGTGGCATCCAACCAGACTCTTAAATTGTTCATCAATAAAATAACATGTAAATTCTGTCCTTGAGGAATAATGAATCTACTTTATTTGATTCCCCAAAGAGTATCTCAACATCCATTTTTGAAATCTCAATTTCTGGGTTACTGGAAGATACTCTTAATGGTGAAGAAGAAAGCATAGGAAAAAAAAGGGGCAGATGGAAAGTTGAATAATGAGAGCCAAATATGAACACAGCACTATACTGTAACATAGCTATAACACATGATTCTCTGATCTGGAATTAACTTCAAGGAGCAAATCTCTTGAACTTTGTCTTTAAGAGAGTCCAGTGATGAAAAGAGAAGGGAAGGGAAAGGAAGGGCTCCATTTTGCTACATTTACTGTTGCATTGCTGTCCACATTACTTATTTACTTTTCTACTCATATCACATTATATACACCTGCTCGATTCTTGATTGCAGTTTAAAAATCTGAAATACAGAGAAAAAACTTTGGAATTCAGACAGTATCTTATTTTTCATATTTTTTGTTTTAGCAAAATTTATATCTCTGAGAGCTGTATGGGAATATTCATATAAAAAAATCCAATTATAATTCATAAGACATAATTGTAATAGTTTACAATATACCTGATTTAAACATGAACAAGTTAATTGTATTTTGAGAAATCATAATATAAATGTAATTTAATTTCTGTATGCTTATTTCTAAAAAATGAAAAATATATACCATAATATGAATTATTATATTTTAAGAGCAAGACAAATGCTACTAAAGCAAAGTAGATATAAAGTTATATAATTTGGGTGTTTTGAAAACTAGACTTTTGAAAAATAATTTAATTGCTCTCTAAGAAAATATTGATTATATTAACTTAAATAATCATAAATATAACATTTTAATTGTAATTATTTTCCTTATTGAAATTTATGTGGTTGTGAGTTTCTTTAATTACTAAAGAATTTACAAAGTGCAGATTACAAACTATGCAATCTGTGATCTGGACAGCTATGATTTTAAAGATTTTGCATTAACATCTCCTTTGCATTAAAGTTTTTCTACTGAGACAGCCAAGAGCTGTAAGATATTTTTATCTTACATTTCACAACAACAGTGTTCATGGGATTCCTTTTTAAAGAACTGTGCTTTACCTGTCTAGGAGGAAATGTGCAGACACTGTGACCAGATACATTTTTCTTTTCATTTTCTTACTGTTGAGTCCTCATGAGAGAGGAATATCAGTTTGAGGGTTAGTGTCTCAAATGACAATACTCCGTCTCCTTACATGAACAAAACATTTACGGAAAAACATAAATCAAATACTAACTTTGGAATTGATGGGCCAGGCTTCTGCTGATTTCATGTCAGTGAGCAGCAAGTCATCTTTTTGTGCACATATGTGTGTGTTTGTGTACATGCGTATGTATAATTACAGCGTTGTACTACCGATTTCTTATGAGATCCAGTTCACTGTTTAGTCATTGAAATGCCTAATGTAATTTGATGAAGCTTTCCCATAGTAGGTAACGGAGGACATTAAATTAACCTGTAATTCCAGGGTCCAAATTTAGCAAGTATATGAACACTTCCATCAATATGCCTGTAATATTCAGCAGCAAAATTTAGAGCTGATTAACTCAGATTGTATATCCCTTTTGTTTTTTATGTAATCACTTAAACCAAATATATTTTACAGAGGAATATATGAATAAAAAGAAAGAAACAGACCCAGTCTTCAAAAGAGAATCCCCCTAAAACCACATCAGAAAAGAAACTCCCAAAACAAATCCAAATGACAAATCAATGGAAGACATTCCAAGTGGTGTATAACTTAGTGAATCATAGAATCATAGAATCCAGAGGGTTGGAAAAGACCTCAGAGATCATCAAGTCCAACCCTTGATCCAATACCACTATTGCTAGACCATGGCACTAAGTGCCACATCCAGTCTCATCTTAAAAACCTCCAGGGACAGTGACTCCACCACCTCCCTGGGCAGCCCATTCCAATGTCTAATTACTCTCTCTGTAAAAAAATTTTCCTAATATTCAACCTAAACCTCCCCTGACATCCCCTCTTGTGCTACTGCTGGTTGCCTGGGAGAAGACGCCGACCCCCACCTGACTGCAACCTCCTTTCAGGTAGTTGTAGAGAGTGAAGAGGTCTCCCCTGAGCCTCCTCCCAGCTAAACCCCAGCTCCCTCAGTCACTCCTCAGAGGACTTGTGCTCGAGTCCCTTCACCAGCCTTGTTGCTCTTCTCTGGACCTGCTCCAACACCTCAATATCCTTCCTGAACTGAGGAGCCCAGAACTGGACACAGTACTCCAGGTGTGGCCTCACCAGCGCTGAGTACAGGGCAAGAATCACTTCCTGGTCCTGCTGGCCACACGGTTCCTGATCCAGGCCAGGATGCCATTGGCCTTCTTGGCCACTTGGGCACACTGCTGGCTCATGTTCAGCTTCCCGTCAATCCAAACTTCCAGGTCCCTTTCTGCCTGGTTGCTCTCCAGCCACTGTGTGACCAACCTGTAGCACTGCAGGGGGTTGTTGTGGCCAAAGTGCAGGACCCGGCACCTGGCCTTGTTGAACCTCATCCCGTTGGAATCAACTCATCTCTCCAGCTTGTCCAAGTCCCTCTGAAGAGCCCTCCTGCCTTCCATCAGATCAACCTCCCCCCCCCTTACAATTTCTGTTGCTGGTTGCTGTTGCTTCTAGGTTCACTAAGTACAATTCTGATACAAATGAAGGGAAGAAGAATCTTTGATACTTATCTTAAACTCAAATTTATGTTTTGCTTCAGTCAAAACCATGGTCTTGGATTCTGAATGAACTGGGTTTTCCTATTCATGCAAAATTAATTATTAGGCTTTTTAGGAATTTGTGGAACTTAAGAGTTTCCATAGCATCTAAAATGACTGAAAAATTCTCCCCTTTGTAAATGACAAACATTTATACAATTATTGCTGTTCGCATCCTCATGCTCCCTTCAAACACAGACAATGCAGACAACTCAGAGAATCAGTACAAGTGGGGAAATGATTGACAGGGCAGCAGTCTTGCTGGAAAGGACCTAGAGATTACAGTAAATGCAGTTTGAATTTGTATTCAACAATACACTCATGGCAAACAAATTAAACCTCACACTGAGCTACAATAGAAGCAGCATGACTGGCAGATTCAGTGAAGTTATCATGTCTCTCTGCTCTGATCTAGTAAGGCTGCACATTGAATTTTGAGGTTTGCATCCCCAGAAGTCTGTGGTAAAGTTGAGAGAAGGCTGACATTCTGGTTGGGGCACATGATCTCTGAGGAGTAGTTGAAGTATCTGAGTTAGATTAGTCTGGCAATGCAGTGTCTAAGACATGATTAAATAGCAGCCTATGACTACCTGAAGGCTATTTCAGGACTGGGGCAGACAGCCTCTTCTCCGTTGTGCTCAACAATACAACAAGGGGCAAGAATCACATAGCATCGCAGGACGTTTAGACTGGACAGCAAGAAAATAGTCTGCACCTCACAGAATGGATCCGGTTGGAAGGGACCCCACTGGGTCCTCTGGTTCAACCTCCCGGCTCAAGTAGGGTCATCCTGGAGCACATGGTAGGGGATTGTGTCCAGATGGTTCTTGAGTATCTGCAGTGAGGGAGACTCCACAGCCTCTCTGGGTAATCTGTTCTAGTGCATGGTCACTCGCACTGGAAAGAAAGCAAGGAACTTCAGGATTCAAAAGGAAAACATAACTGTCTCACTTTTGTTTTTTTTAAATCAAATTCAGCACCAACCTCCCTCGAGAGCTGGACTTGGCTGCTGCTGAGGCACAAACAGCTCTGCCACCCCCTTCCCCGGTGACCCTTGACCATGGATGCGATTTGTCCCATCCCCACGGCAGCTCCCAGCACTGGCAGTCCTACCTAGGCCTTGTCCCAGCGCCGCTGCTGCCCCTCCATGGCCTCAGTGACTCCGCGGGAACAGGTCATGCTCCCCACGCTGGGCCAGGCAGACCAGGCCTGAGCGCCACCTCCTCCCTCCTGCCCTGCCATCGTCTCTGGATCTCCATTCTTGGAGACTTTAACATTTAGCCAGACAAAGTCATAGCTGACTGGTTTTGGAACTGGAGACAGTTCAACATGGATCAGTGTGTGAATTACGTAGTCTTCAGAGGCACTTTCAGATCAACATGTCTATAATCTTACTGTGATTTTACTGTGCAGAAAACATCCTTGGTGTCCCATGAATCTCTTAGTCTGTTTCAACCTCATTGATTATTTAGATTCATTTACTACAGTCATAGAAAAATTCCACAAATCAGAGGCCCTGAAGGATTTTTTTGTGGAATAGACCTTGTTCTGCTGAATAAATTCCACTGGAGAAGACATTGATTCTCTATACATGTAGCTACTACATTATTTAATATCTTCACTTTATCACTGATGTATTTCAAGTGTCCAGCCCTTTTGGTTAATTAGTCTCCTGTCAGACCGCCTCTTGCTGGTGACACAGATAGATAGGAGTTAACAGTGCCCCTGAATCAGACATTGATAATTTTATGGCGAACAATTTCTAAAGATAATGTCCTTTATCCCACATACCACATAGTTCCTGGCCTCTTTCTTCCTCATTGTACAAAACCGCCAAACTGTTGAAGTTCCCAAAACTTTTTGCTTCAATATAAGCTTTATATATTAAATTCTGACAAAAAATATATATATATCATAATATGTCAGGTAGGAATTTTTCGATGTCCTAGAATTGCATGTCCCATTGGTTCCTCATCCTCAATTAAAAAAAAAATAAAAATAAGAGGGAGAAATATTTTGGCATGTATATGACATCAGGAAGATTAAACAAAATTAATGACTTTATTTCTGCAAACTCTTGGATAGCCTGCCAAGAAAAAAATAATTCTCATCCATATAAGGTGGCATCATCATTATCTTGCTCAGTTTTGGCTCATGATCAATAGAATAATTTTTAGACATAACTGGACTAATACTTCCACTTACTCTAGATGCTTTTCTACTTAGATTATTCCTGAAAATACCACTAATGGACTTTTACAAAGATTTATGCAGACATATAATCCTTTCTATGAAGAGCATTATTGCCTGTGCAAAAACGTTGCTCACCTCTAGCTAAGGCTGGAAAATTACAAACTTCGTATAATCTTACATTTGGAAAATGCTCAAATTGTACCACATTTAAAGCTACATTGTTCTTTTCTATATAACGCAACAGGAATACCTGATAAATTCTTATGAACAACATAAATGCTGACTTTACTTATACCAAATAGTACCTTACTACAGAAAGTGTCCCTCAGAAATTCTGTGATTGATGGCAAATTGTTCACTGGCGATAAGAACACTGAGATTTGGTATTTTGAAAACTTTATATTTTCTTTAAGAAATCAACATTTAAATACTATTCCATAGTAATGAATGGCACAGTATTCCTCAACACTCTGGATCTGGGAGTTAGCACTGGGATGGTTAACTAACAAGGGGTGGAGTGCCCCTGTCATCTGAAATGCAATGATAACCATGCATTATTCTCACTCATCTAACACATGAAGTTATAAATTTACATGTTTATAAAATTCAAAGAACACATAAGCTACACATTGAGATTTGGATCTTGGCCACCCCAGCAAATGAGAATATTTCTTTCACTATGGATTATTGATTAAGTGCCAGTACCAGCATAGTCATTGAAAGCTTCTTTTTTGTCCCTGAAAAAAAAACTATTAACATTTTTAAAGTTATTGAACAGTCAATAAATTTAGATTAAAAGTAGTAAAACAGATCTCCTGTTTAGGTTGGGAAGGACAGAAGAATCTAGCAGAACTGTCTGAATCTGAGAAACATCACAGGGAGAGTTTCAAATGTAAAGTTGCATACATCATCACACCATGATCGCTTTGATGATAACAATATCTAGTATGAAAATCTTGGATCAAAGTGTACAAGCATCCTCACAGCTTTTAGCTGAAACAGGAAAAAACCTTCAGGAAATAATCAGTAGCACTTGTGATTTATATTTGCTTTTGGGAAATACTTTTTTTTTTTTTATGCTAACATTCAACTGTTGTGAAGAGAGAGATCAGAATAACCGTCAGAATACAATATGTCCTATTTCCAAGACCTCAACAAGCAACAAACCATTCTCACACATTCATCAGCACAAGAGAGTTTTAAGTTACTCAATATGCAGCAGACTACATAGTGAGCTGCATGGTATATATGATTTTGTTTAGGGCTGATAACGTGGGATAATAGTATGGAAAAAACCACACTCCAGTGGCAAATGTCAGCAGGTTTATGCCTGACATACAGGTGAGCAGAGAAGGGTTCTTGATCTTCCATGAGTCTCACAATTTGTAACAGTGACCAACTTGGTCTTTTGAAACTGTATGGTTGCATACAAGTTGAACCACAGAAATTTTTGATAATCTTGGAAATATATATTTTTTAAATAATATTGACTTGAAATCCTTGATGTTTTCAGTATCTTGCTTCATCTTTTTACAGTTTCATTCCTTGCATTCAACTTTTTGCTGTTTTTCCATTAGGAAAATACCTGTGGATGCAGTAATCCTTTTTCTTCTCATTATTTCAAAACCCACTTTCCTTCTTCATCCCAGAAACCTTCACAAGATGCACCTAGCTATATTAAATAAATAGGTATATTAATAACTGGGGTATTTAATATTCTGAATGCACTAGTCAGTAGTAATAAAGCTTGAATAAATCTAAGTATTTTGCCTGATATTTTGTTGCTACATGAGCTATTCTCAATGTAATAACATGTGGAGAAATTATACCTGATTGCCTGAGATGGACTTCTGTAGTGCATTCTTACACTTCTTTGGCCACAGGCATCAGTGGGGTTTTGGTTGCAAAAAACTACTCCTATGCAAGTATTGTGTGTTTTTGAGGGGAATATATCTGCATGGAAATATATATCAGCTAAAAAAGAAAAAAAGGTAACTAAAAATATTCTTGTTTAACAGGTTTTTTACTGCTTTTATAAAAGAATTAAAACTGAAATGTTGATATTTAATAAATATTTTTTCTCTTATGCATAATTCTAGAGACAGTCAGTTCAAAATAGAAATTTTTATGCTTTCTTTTAAAAGGTAGTGGAGTCAAAACACACAGTTGAGAGATATCATTACACAGTTGCATTGTAGTGGCAGGGAGAGATCTTGTTGTGAAATAATAACTGTAGAAGAATTTTTTTGCTGTGGAAATTCATATCAATAAAGTTTCTCATAGTTCTACAGATCAATAACACCTTGGAACAGACGTGCTGCAATAGTAGACTAATGAGAAGCTAATTTTATCACATGAGGATCAAATTTTTCAGGAATAATTATAGATTTCTAGGATCATATATTCTTATTGAAGTTAACATATTTGGCTCCAAAGATCTATTGTTTGATTCAGGTTTCTGCAATAAATGAATGCACTGCATGTAATATATTCAGTAGTTTTATTCATATCTATATAAATATAATGTAATATGTTACACAAAAATAATGCATTCTTATGGTATCACGTTATAGTATCACATATTGTGCCATAGGCAGTATTATTTTGAAAATGTGCATTATAATCACAGAATCACACAGAATCACGGAATAGTTAATGTTGGAAGAGACCAGTGGAGTTTCCTAGTCCAACCTCCCTGCTCAAGCATGTTCCCCTAGATCACGTTACCCAGGATAGTGTCCAGACAGCTTTTGAGCTTTTGGGTCATCTCTAGAGAAGGAAACTCCACAAGCTCTCTGGGCAACTTGTTCCAGGGTACAGTCAACCTCACAGTAAAGAAGTTCTTCCTCATGCTCAGGTGGAACTTTCTGTGCATGAATTTCTTCCCCCTGCACCTTGTCCTATTGCTTGGCGCCAGTGAGAAGAGCCTGGTTTAATGCCCTTGACACCTTGCTTTAGATACTTATATACATTCCGAAGGTCCCCTCTCAGTTGTCTCTTCTTGAAGCTGAACAGGCCCAGTTCCCTCAGCCTTTCCTTTTAAGAGAAATGCTCCAGTCCCTTAATCATCTTCAAAGCCCTTTGCTGGACCCATGCCAGGAGCTCCATGTCTCCCTTGAACTGAGGAACCCAGAATTGGACACAGCACTCCAGATGTGGCCTCACTAGGACTGAGAAGACAGGCAGGATCACCTCCTTCTCCCTGCTGGCAAAGTTCTTACTAATGCACCCTGGGATACCACTGGCCTTTTTGGCTACAAGGGCACACTACTGGCTCATGGACAGTTTGTTGTCCACCAGGACCCCCAGGTCCTTCTCCACAGAACTGCTTTCCATCAGGTCATCCCCCAGCCTGTCCTGGTGCATGGAGTTATTCTTCCCCAGGTGCGGGGCCCTACATTTGTCTTTGTTGAATTTCAGATGGTTCTCTGCCCATCTCTCCAACCTGTTGAGGTCCTTTTGAAGGGCTGCATAGCACTCTGGCACTGGATACTCCTCCCAGCTTTGTGTCATCAGTGAACTTGCTGAGGAGGCATCTGTCCCTTCATCCAAACCATTGATGAATAAATTAAACAATACTGGGCCCAGTATTGAAGCCTGAGGACACCACTAGTGACAGGCTTCCAATTAGACCCTGTGATACTCAGTGATCACAACCCTCTGAGATTTGCCATTAAGCCAATCCTCAGTTCACCTCACCATCCACTCATCCAGCCTGCACTTCCTTAGCTTTCCTATAAGGATGTTATGGAAGAGAGCACCGAAAGCCTGGCTGAAGCCCAGGAGATAACACTCACTGCTCTTCCCTCATCTATCCATCCAATTCTCCCATTTTAGAAGGCAATCCGGTTGGTTAAGCACCATTTCCCCTTCATGAATATCTATATAATAATATATATGTATTTACTATATATATATCTAGAAATGTATACATAAATTTATATGCATATGTCAACATGTATATAATCTTTCCAAGAATGTTAGGTAGTGTTTTAGAAATAGATACTGTTACGACTTTTCAAGATGGTCCTTTAGTGGAAAGCAGAATAATATGTATTTGACACACAATAGAAGAATGTCAGAGCGAGGTAAGATGAAACATTATGTAATTCTGCAGAAATATTAGTTGCGGTCATTATACTAATTAAATATTTTATCTCGAAGTCAGGAACATCTTAAATGCATGATAAAGTGCAGTGTTACATATGATGATGGAAACAATACACTTAAATTACTTTCTACTTAAAGAATTCTAAGAACTAATAATAGAAAAAAAAATACAAAAGCGACATCCAATAGGAACCCTGAAAATTTAAAATCAATTACCTTACATTTTTTCATCTTATAAGCATGATTAGATAGCATGTTAACTCTTGCTGAAATAGGTGCCTGACTGGATTACTTTAAGAAATTCAGAAAAAAAAAAAAAGAATAATAAATTGCAGGATTCCATTCCATAGGGAAAAAAAATGAAGAAATAATTCAGGACTTAAGAAGAAATTGCCTATACAAATATTGCTATCTGTAATGAATATGACATGACTTTCAAAATCAAGCAAAATATAAAAACTCAGCAGGGATACTCATAAAAGCAATGCTCAGGGAAAAATTGAATACAGTTAATGGATTATATTTGTTCATTTATTTGTTTATGTATTTATTTACTTTGCAACTGATCTTTTAACACAGCACCTCATAATAGTCTAACTATATATTTCAGTTGACTGGTTTTTTTTTTTAAATTTCATCATATGTCTGTTAGATAGACACGGAACTCTATTCCATATATACGTAGATGAATGTTCATTATTAATTTTTATATCACTAACATATAAAATATCAAAAAGATAGAATTCAATGGATCGTCTAAATTATAAAACCCATGCTTACATCCATCTCTGACATGCAAGAACTGAATTGTTTCCGTCATGCTTCATATAAAAGAATAAAGTCTGTGAGTATCCATTACCAGATTTCAACTTTATTTTAAATGTTGCGATGCATTGGTCAGGTAGGCCAACACAGTAATATTTTGCATTGTACTAATGCATGAATATTTTAAGCTTTTCCCATTCATTATTAACTGAAATATTAAATTACCAAGAATCAATATGACAATCAAGTTTATACACTGTGCATAGATTATTAAGGAATAATAAAATATTTAGAGGTTCTTTATTGTGTTCAATCTGTAAAGTGATTGTTAGGAGATTGCATCATCAACTCCGGTTCTACATTTTATATATAACATAAAGGTAAGCTTGAGAAGAATACTATTAGGGTCACAAATCTAATACAAGAAACTCTGATAATGCAGGATTAGGGCTGATAGAATTAAGATTGTTTTTAGTTCTCATATTCCTTATTGTATAATGAACTTTTTTCCTATAGGTCTTGTACCTGATTCAATGAACTAAAAAGGACACTTTTCAGATAACGAACAGCTATTCCATATGTTCTTTTTCTCTTGTTCAGTATAGGGTTGTGTATCTTATTTATTCCATACCATACAAATCCTTTCCTCAAGAAAAAAATATCAATTTTCTCACAACCATAGGGTTTTCAACACTGTACTATCTAAATTCTTCATAGACATTTATAAACTTATTTCAGCAATATAGCTATGAGTTCAAGTTACAGGGGATGTTTTTTCAGTACAAGAATATCTGGTTTCATCTCCGCACATATAATATCATGTTGTTGGACCCTGTCTGCCAAAACATATTTGGTTAATGTTAAGCTTGATGGTAACAGAGGGCGTAAAGCAGTTCCGCTGTCCAATTAAGACAGAAGATACCTTACCTGGGTGTACTGAGCGTGTAGTCAGATAGCAGAGTGGCTACAGGGGTGACTTCTGTGAGAAGCTGCTAGAAGCTTCCTCCTTGGCTGACAGAGCCAGTGCCAGGTGGCTCCAAGACCATGCTGCTGGCCAAGGCTGGACCAATCAGAAATGGTGGCAACACCTCTGTGATAACATATTTAAGAAGGAAAAAAAGAAAGTTGCGGCACAGATGTAATTGTGGCCAGAGTGGAGTAAGGATATGTGAGAGGAAAAACTCTGCACACGCCAAGGTCAATGGAGAAGGAGGGGGAGGAGGTGCTCCAGGTGCCAGAGCTGAGGTTTCCCTGCAGCCCGTGGTGCAGACCATGGTGAGGCAGCTGGGTCCCTGCAGCCCATGGAGGACCACAGGAGGGTAGAAATCCACCTGCAACCTGTGGAGGAGCCCCACACCAGAGCAGGTGGCTACCCAAAGGAGTCTGCGACCCCATGGGAGGCCCATGATGGGGCAGGGTCCTGGCAGGGACCTGCTGACCTTTGGATAGAAGAGCCCATTCTTGAGCAAGTCTCCTGGTAGGACTTGTGACTTTGTGGGGGACCTACGCTGGACCAGGCTGTGCCTAAAAGACTCACTCTGTGAAAGAGTGACCCATGCTGCAGCAGTTCATGGAGAACTTTCTGTGGGAGGGACCCCACAGGGAGTAGGGCAAGAACTCCTCTTTCTGAGCAGCAGCAGAAACAACATGTGACAAACTGACTGTAACCTCCATTCCCCATCTTCCAGCTCCACTAGAAAGGAGGAGGTAGAGCTGGGAAGGAGGGAGGGTTGGGGGGAATGTGTTTTTAAGATTCATTTACTTCTCATTATCCTGCTATGATTTTGTTAATAATAAATTCAATTAATATCCACAATTTGAATCTGTTTTTCCCATGACAATATTTGGTGATTGATATTCCCCTGTCCTTATCTCAACCTGTGAACTTTCATTATGTTTTCACTCCCCTGTCCAGTTGCAGGAGGGAGTGATAGAGTGGCTTTGGTGGGTGCCTGGCATCCAACCAGGATCAAACCCCTACATCCAGCATGTCTTTCCAAATGCTCGTGAAATCACTGATAACATGACCTTTGTAGCATTTAGTAGGATCTTTAAATTCCACATCAACTGTCCTGTGCTTTGGGCTAATTCCTTCAATGTGAATATATTTGCTTCACCATCTCTCCATCAATCGTTTTTATAAATGTTTCAGTTTGGCAATGAATTAATGTTACATTTTGCATATTCTGTCTCATAAGAATAAACTTGTTTGGCATCTGGAACATTATATGAATGAAAAATTAGAGAAGCTGAAAACAGTGTGAACTGAAAGACAACCTGAGATGGTTTCTAATCTGATGTATTCCTCAGAGCAAATGCTTCACCTATCTATTTGCCTGTACTGTTTTATTGCTGTGCAGCATATAAGATTAAGCAAGAACAAGTTGGACTGGCATTGAATTTGCTTGATTAGAATATTAGCAAGTAGATATAGCATTTAGGAATGGATTAGATAGCAATTTAAATATAGGGAACAAAGGCAATGTAAACTAGATTGATAAAAGACCATATAATTCTCTGGGCTTTTCTGATTTGATTTCTGTTTAGAGGCCTGTAGGAAGAAGCTGGTTTTACCTCATCAGACCATTAGGTATGACATAGCTAAAAAGTAATACACTAGCTGAGGACATCTACCAGCCTTACAGAAGCACAACGTCTTTACATGTGATATAGTATCTATTTCTTCTCCTCTCCATTTCAAAAGATAAACTTCAGGAATTCTTCTGACAAAATTAATTTATATATCTAGTATTTATCATTTCCAGAATCCTTCAGATTTATAGATTTTAATAAAGATAAAAAAATATATATTAAATTTGCTGGTTTAAAATACTGATCTAGTTTATCTGTAGAAATTATTTATAAACAAATTTGTCCCATTGAAAATGTAAACCCAAGATTTTATAATTTTCCAGGAAAAAACCCCAAACAGCTCAAACCTCCTTATTTTAAATCTTTTATCCAAATCAAGTAGGAAGAGTTGCAAAATTCTGGTTGGCCTGTCTAAGTGTATGCTTTAGGACCACTTTTAGAATACTGTGTAGTTATGCTGTTTTCAGTAAAGGGGGAAAAAAAAAAGGAAAAAAACACAAACCAAATTCATGTTGACATTCTGAAAAAAAATGGAAAAAGTTTTAGTTGCATTATGCTAAGTTTGTGACACAGAGAGAGAACGATGACAAATTTTGTAATTTTTTAGATAAACGGTGCATCTTTTTATATTCTCAAGTACAAAAGTTAATGAGAAATTAGCTAAATTCTATTCCACTATAAATCTACAGTATGCAACAGTATGTTTACAAGATTGTGGTTTCTGGTATGGATACCAAATATTAAAAATAAAAACTAAAAAAACCCAAAATGTATGATCTGCCATTGCCTAGAATATCCCACTACAGCCAGCAGTGGCATACAACAGATGTAAAAGACAATGCTGACATGTGTTTCACCCTCTTGAGAGACTAATACAAAACTTAATTTGAATCACAAGGGCTTCATTTTTGAATATCTATAAGTTTCCTTATAGATACCATAAATTCAAATATCCTTCACAGAATCAATGTGATTGGAAAAGACCTCTGAGATCATCGAGTCAAACCCATGACCCAACACCACCATGTCAACTAGACCAAGGCACTAAGCGCCACATCCAGCATTCCTTAAATACCTCCAGGGACAGTGACTCCACCACCTCCCTAGGCAGCCCATTCCAATGTCTAATCACCTCTTCTGTGAAGAAATTCCTCCTAAAGTCCCATCTAAACCTCCCTGGCACAGCTTGAGGCTATGTCCTCTCATCCTGTTGCTAGTTATCCAGGAGAAGACGCCGACCCCCACCTGGCTACTACCTCCTTTCAGATAGTTGTAGAGAGCAATAAGGTCTCCCTTGAGCCTCCTTTTCTCCAGGCTAAACAACCCCAGCTCCCTCAGCTGCTCCTCATAGGACTTGTGCTCTAGACCCTTCACTAACCTTATTGCCCTTTTCTGGATATGCTTCAGCACCTCAATGTCCTTCTTGAACTGAGAGGCCTGGAACTGGACACAGCACTTGGGATGTGGCCTCACTAGTTTCAAGTACAGTGGAAAGAGTCAGTTCCTAGTCCTTCTGGCCACACTATTTTTGATATAGTTCAGGATGCCATTGGCCTTCTTGGCCATCTGGGCACACTGCTGGCTCATGTTCAGCTGCTGTTGACCAGCACCCCCAGGTCCTTTTCCCCTGGGCAGCTTTCTAGTCAATCTGCCCTCACCCACATGTGGTTGTTGTGGCCAAAGGGTAGGACCTGGTACTTGGCCTTGCTGAACCTCATACCGTTGGTCTCTGTGCTTAAACTACTTGTTAGTGCATAGTATATACATGGAAAAATACACTGTGTAAAGTTACATTGTTAAAGAATTTCATTTAAATTGAAATACACAGAAATTATATGTGAATTAGGATACAGCAAGAAATGAAGTCCAGTGTACTAGTATTCAATGTACAGTCATAGAATCATAACAATTGGAAAAGACTTCCAAGATCATCAAGTCCAACCTTTAACTGAATACCCCCATGCCAGTCATATTAGATTGGAGATTCTTTGTTCTGGAGACAAAATATTACTTCCTCAGAAGTGTTACAGAAGTGACACCAAAATTGTTATGAAAGTAATTCCTTTTTACTTATTAATAGATAAGTGGCTTCATAGTCAAGACACAATATGTTCAGTGCAAAATCTGACTTTCAAGTCACAGAAGTTTAGTGCTATACTAGAGTGTCACATTTTATTTTGAATTTCTTCCTGTTACCTGTTCTCCTCACTGCCCACATTATGTGCACAGAAGATTGCTCCTGGGATGTCTCTGGAGTATCTGAAAGTCTCACTAAGATGAAAGCCTCTGAGCACCCCAGTGTCCACCTCACCCAGCCATACAGCTGGGCCCATGTGTCACCTGCTCCAACTCCACAAATATCTAGCATGGGAGAAGGATCATATGGAGCACAAGTTTTAGGCATCACAATCTCTCTTATAGGATGTGGCAAGGCAATGTCATTCTGTGCTACAACAGGTGCAGAGCAGAAAATATTGCTTGTGCAGCATATAGGCAAGTATTTACCAAGTTAGGCCTATGTGCTCATGGTGTGCTGAAGTTTGGACATGAAGTGGCTGATCTGCTTTAAAGGAGGCAGAGCAGGCAGAAGCCATCCTGCTCCCATGACAGAGGGTACAATGGTACCCTAAAGTAAATTGCAAAGACAGTATAAATGTCCTGCTTTCTCTCTGCCTTGTCTATAAAGGGAGACTAAAGACAAAAATAATGAACCAAGTAAGTGCTACAGTTATGTATATAAAGACAAATGGTAAGAACAGAGTTTCTCCTTTTTTTTCCATGTAAAATTCTATTTAAATGAATATTTTTCTATCTTTTTAGTTTGTTTTGTTTTTCCTTTTGACTGACTCATATTTTCTGCTGGGTTTTAGGATAATTGAAAAATTTTCAAATTCTTATGCTTCCTCGAAATATATTTGAACTTTCCTTTCTCAACTGTGAAACAGCCAGTCTATATAACAACAAATTTATGAAGGAAATATTTTCTGAAGGTCTCTTTGCTCATACTCTTAATCCATGTTTCTACTTTGTGTTTCCTACTGTGTTCAGAGAATAGCTCTTTAGGAATTCTTTGTGAGGAGGAAAAACTCCATTACCAGTTTTTCCTAACCAGAGGAACCTTAAGTTTCCTTTGCTAACCACTCAGGTTAAAAGGCACATCTCTCTCCTAACTAAAAACTTTATTTTTTTTTCTCTTCCTCTCTCTCTTTTCGATACTTCTAAAAAAACCCATGTGGCAGTTCTGGTAGCGTGAAGTGTCAGGTTGGAAAAGTTATGAACTTGCTCCCTGGTGAAATCAAAAAACAAGCTTCAGCTCTATGAATTCTTGTATTTTCCAGTTTTAGAAAGGTATCAACCCTTACCTTGAGTTCTTTTGCTTTCCTACACTAGTGTTCCATGCTGTTGTCACTTGAAAGAACACTTCAAAGTAGTTCAGGGCTTAAAATTTAACGTATGTTAAAACTGTTCCAGTCCTGCAGCGAATGGTCACCATATGGACACTACTTTAAGTGGCCAAAAAAAAAAAAAAAGTCTAGCAACATAACACAGAAGAGATTCTGTAAAGTAGATGCTGTTTGTGTGTGATTTCTAAGACTGTATGAATTTTCTCAAGACATGCCTCTTTGAGAACTGGGTCTGGGGTCTTTGGTACCCCTTCTTCCTCATCTTCATCTTCACAGCACATACAGTCCTTGAAGCTCCTCCGAAGTTCTGGGCTTGAAGGTTGCTTTTGTCTGTCATGGTATCTTGTTGCTCAGGCCTAGAGTGCAATTTTCTTAAACAGAGGTGCTTTTCTGCAATTCTACCTTGAAAAGAAGTCTAAACATGCTAAAAGAACTTAGAGGGGTTTAATATGAAATGGGGTAAGAAGATTGGGTATGTATGTGTAAACTGCTGTGCTAAAGGGTGGCGTATTATACAGCTACATTAAAATCTACTTTTACTACACAGCTATTTCTAAAATCTATAAAAGTTAAAAAATCTACAAAGTTTTAAGGCATCAAAAGGAATATTTTTGAGTTTGTTTTGCTCAATTTCCCTGTTCCCTACTAGCAGGCTTCAAAGGAGAAGTCAAATTCACACACCAGAGAAAGCTGTCAGGAATTACACTGTTGGCATGCACTGGAACTTGTCTGTTTTGTGAGCTGTCCAGAAGTAAATAAATTAGATGCCCTTGCCTCTTTCAGCAGTATTTCACTACTGAATAACTCTACTTATTGTATGAGAATACCATTCTTAAACAGGAGTAATACAGTAGAGAATAGATTCAAGAATGGAAGGTTTTTAAGAAAACTAATGGAAATATGGTGGTAGTAATGTCTGTTAAGTTTTCCATCCTGCCCGTATCACCATTGGTGAATCATAGTTCAAATCAGTCCAGCAGTTTAATTACCTAGGTAACATCATCTTCTCGGACGGTAAGATTGACAGAGAGATAGACAACAGGTTAGCAAAGGCATATAGAGCTTTCGGAAGACTCCATAAAAGAGTTTGGCAAAATAAACACTTGAAGAAAAGTACAAAGATCAGTGTTTACAGAGCCATTGTGCTGTCTACTCTTTTATATGGGTCCGAATCATGGGTCATTTACCACCACCATCTGCGTCTCCTAGAACGCTTCCATCAACGCTGTCTCCGTACAATCCTAGACATCCACCGGTCAGATTATGTGACTAATACGTCTGTTCTAGAACAGGCAGCAGTCACAAGTATTGAGGCCATGTTGCTGAGAACACAGCTGCATTGGGCAGGGCACATCTCCAGGATGAAGGACCACCGCCTCCCTAAGATCTTACTCTATGATGAACTTGCCACTGGCTGCTGCAAGAGAGGAGCCCCGCAGAGGAGATACAAGGACTCCCTGAAACAACATCTCAGCCTTGGCCACATTGATCTTCATTGCTGGTCTACTCTGGCCTTCAATCAGGAGGTCTGGAGACACACTATCCATAATGCTGCTGCTTCCTTTGAGAACACACGCAGGATCACCATCGAAGAGAAAAGACAATGCAGAAAGAATCGTATCCTGCCAATACCATCAAAGGAGTCTTTCTGCTGTGCCTTTTACAACCAGTCTTGTCTATCTTGCATTGACCTCTTTAGCCACGAGCGCACCTGTAACAAATGTGGGTAGAGCCCTTCCCAAATCTTCATTCATGAAGGCTAGCTATGATGATGGAGGAATGTCTGTTAACTTTATTCCTTGCCTTTGTTTTTAAAATTAAGGGGCATGTCAAAAGATGGGACACAAACCAATTTCTTTTATGGCTTATATTATACCTTCTAAAACATATTATCCTGGCAATATAACCATTGATTTTGCTGTTATTTTTTATATCAAAATGCATTCAGTTTTGGTATAGTTTTGCTGTGCTATTGAACAACATAGTTGTTTCTTCATTGACACCTGAAAGCCTGTAGAGTCTGTATTTGTTAAATGAAAAAAGCAAAAGACAGACACTGAATAAAACATCCTGATAGTGATGGAATATTTATATTTTTTTTAATTAAGTCTTGAAATACACAGAGTATCCAAATAATAAGAACTTACTTTCATTTAATTTAAATTTCTTCAGAGATTTTAAGATTTGACCTTCAAGTCCAGTAGAAGCCCAACAAATTATTTATTCTGCAGTCCTATTTGAAACAAATTATTCCACTTCATCTCACAAGTAACATAGGGAAGAGCAGATGGACCAGCTTTGGGATAACTGAGGTGTTAGTGAACTTAAAGGTAATTAAGGAAATGCACTGGTTAAACAAGTCTGTGAAAGTCAGAATGCATTCTATCATAAAGGAAAAGGTCAAATAATTTTCTGTCTGATAAATATATGATAACTATTAAATACCTAATACTCGCAGAAAGTAAGTTAAAACATTTTTCTTCTTTCCTTCTCTTTTGATTTTATGCAGTAATCATTGAAAGACTGAATAATGAATTAACGTCTGGTGTAAGTTCCATATAGTACAGCACAGATGACCAAAATATCAACAGAAGTATCTCATTTCCTTCAAAGCACAATTTTTTCCTGCATATCTACCACCAGTTGTAGATGGCTAGTGACTGAAGGTCCAGGTATCTGTCCCGCAGCACAAATTATGTTAATTAGAGGTTCCTGTGCCAGACTTGAATGTTGATTTCAGCTTTAAAGGTGTTTCTTCAGTTTCATGGTTAATGTCACAGATTTGCTGACATAAATGCAAATTCTACTGACATCCGAGGTTCGCTCCCTCCAGTGTGCTTGGAATGGTTGCATTCAACTCACCAAAAGTGAATATTCTAATTGAAACTGGTAAATTAGTCTTGGTCTGTAATCAGTGGGAGATCATCACTTGCAAAGAGTAATTTTCCCAGCTATTGGGTGTTCTGTCCTTTGTCTCTGCTCTGCTGAGCCCCATCTTTTTTCTTTCATGGACCACTCTAGGCTCTCTGGGGCAAAGGGCCTTTCTGGGTACACCAGGTCTTTCATTTCTGAGAACTGCACTGTAATATTTCACCTCTATTGTAGCATATGTTTTCCAATTGATTATCAATCTGGACATGCTTTTAATTTGTCAATATCGCTTTATCCATATACACATAAAGAGAGTAATGTGTTTATTTCATGCTCTATATCTTTAAAGATCATATGCACGTATCACTGGTTCTGTGTATCTTCCTACTTACAATGGTAGGTGGTGTTTGAGTGAGGTATTTAAGTACACTTTTACAGATTTTTGATGGGCTAAAGACATCTTGCTTCTTAGTCTATTTTCTGTCAGACTGTCAATCACACTCATAGGTTCTTCATTATGTCACTTGCAAAGCTCCATTAATTAGATTTTGTATTTTTCCAGGTTTCATATCACTGCTTTAGCTTACACTTATCTCTTCCTGCCAGCTACAGAGGGAGCTGGATGACTGCTTCAAACTAAATACTTAGCTTCTAAGCAGCTAAACTTGGAAGAATATACTTCACACTTTTAATACTTTCAATTCCCAGAGAAGGAAGGCTTGCGTTTTAGAAAAGAGGGAGCCTCCATCTTCTGAATATGAGGCCAAGTTAAACACTCAGAAACAGAAGTACTTAGTCACCAAATGTTTTTGACAGCATTGATTAGTGAAATACAGGTTCAAAGAAATTCTTTATGCATAAAAGAGAGTACTCTTTTAACTAAGTCTATCTTTGAAACTGATAGAAAATTTCAACACACCTGTTGTGAGTGGACATGCTCTGCAATTTACTTTGAAAACAGAAAGACTTCCCTTTTACCAAAGTCACTGAAACCTGATGAAGCCATTGTTAGTTTAAATGCATATTTATCCATATACATATACTTCAGGGAAAGAAGAGAGTTTTAAACACAAGACTCTGTTGTCAGGATATTAGCTGATACTTTTGGCTATGCTAGAGGATTAATTGTATCCTCTACAAAGGTCAATGTAGCAGGTGAAGATTGGGAAGAAACTGCTTTAGAGATGGCTATCTTTGGGATAAATTAACTGGTGCTTTATCATGATTATGGTTTATTCTATATTCCAAAGAAGCTTAAGTAGGTGAATACCATAGCCAATAAATACAGATTATTCAGCTTTTATTGAAAACTGATCTTCTCCCCAAGGGAAATCTATGGTTGACTTGTTCCTTAAACACAACGAAAATGTTTCACTTCACAGTGCAGACAAATGAGGCCTAGGTCTGGTACTTCATCAAACTGGACAACTAATGCAGTGAAATAACTCATACTTCTAAAGCACTGATTATACTTTCCTCCTTTTAGTTTAAATAAATTAATGGATCATTCTTACCTCATTGGGATTTTTTCCTTGACTTTAAAGACAGCATGCCTAGAATAATGCTCTTCTAAATCCTAAATGAGGTATAACTAAAGCCAGAAGGACAAGGGGATTAATCTCTAAAAGGAATTAACTATGTTTTCTTGTTCAAATCCTTTAACACAATGATGACAGGATATTATTATGTGCAAAAACATATATTTCAAGGAAGTTGAGTGAAGAATCTATTCCATACTTGTGAAATTCTTGCACGGAGTAGCACTTATACTACATGTGGAGTGTTGGTGGTGGCAGTGGGGGGTTGTTTTGGTTTGATTTGGTTTTTTTTCTTATGTAGAACTTTTACTTATCAAATTTGAGTAAGATATTCTCAACCACCAAGATTGCTCACAGTGTACTATTAACTGTTACTATTGTTATCATTATTGCTAAGGATTAAAGATGAGGAAAGAAAAAGAACTATAGCCCTTTCCAGAATACTGCTAGTAAGGAAAAAGCCAGCAATCATAGCTGAACACAGTGTGACTGAAAAATCAAACTCTAAGCATGTCATTGCGGCTATTGGACAAGAAATTGGCTATTTATGTGACTGGTCAAAAGGAAGATAGGATGTCTTCCCAAGCAGCGGGACGGAAACAACCACAAAACCAATTCTGACAGATAGAATAAAACAAGTTATTTTCCCCTACTTCATGTCTGATTGATATTGAAGAAGAGTAGAACAGTAATACTGCTCTTTTTTTTCTCAGTCTATGACTTCATAAAGCATAGGTGTTATGGGTTAGCAAGCCATACACTTCCAAAAGGTCTATTAGCTTTTAATCATGATGTAATTGAGGTCATAATATCAAAGCACTTAAAAAAGAAACCCATGTTGGATTATGGCTGTATTAATAAAGAATATAAAGAATACAGTTTCAAATTCTCTTAGAAAACAAAAAGCAGAACTCAACAAACCAGGTCCTAAAAAAATTTTTTTTCATTGACAACCTCAAAGAAAAAGGTTTATTATTACTGTAAGGGTCATTTCAAAATATCAAGGAAATGTGTATCGGAAAGGATGTATTTCAGAGTACAGGATTTAGAAATTTAAACTATGTTAAGAAATCCAATAATAAAAATCAATCAGTTCTACTCCAAATCCATGACATCAGTGAGACACAGTAATGAATACAGATTGATGCCTTGGTATGCCTTCAGAAAAAAATTATCTATGTCCCTGGAGCAGGAAGCCTGAGTCAAAATTCTTTGAAAACATTGAGTTTACCTCCTAGAAAACAGGGAGGTTAAGAGAATAACATCAAAAGCAACATGAAAATATTTAAGAAATAGTTGAAAGGTGAGGAACCTAAACAAGTATGAAAGAATAACAAATTACTGCTGTATAGTAAAAAAAAAGTAAACCAAAACAGAAATACAATCAAAAAAAACTTCTGAAGACCAATCAAAACATTTAAAAAAAAAAACAAAACAAAACTATGAAGTATTAGTAAAACCTTAAATATTGACTACTTCAGAGAAAGCTTAGTTTTCTAGAGAAAATTTTGCTGTAGTCTGATTGAAATTAATTATGTTGCATGAATTTAAGAAAATTTAAAAAAATTTTGGTGACAGAATTGGTTGGGAAAGAAGACTCTGAAAAAACTTGAAAACTGCATGTTTCTCATATAAAAGATAAGTATAACATATTCATACAATCTTATCAAGAGAAACTTCATAAAGAAACGTTAATTAAAAAAAATAGAGTGTCAGCAATTTTCTAATTATTGACTGACTGTATTTCCAAGTATTTCCCAGTCATTTGAGTTAACTTAAATGGGTAAGGGACTCAGATCAACTGGTGTTCATCTAGCTGTTGGTTTAGTTTGGTTTTGTTCGTGTGTGTGTGTGTCTGGGTCTTTTTGAAATTCTAAGTTAATATCTATAAATACTGTAGAAAACAGATCACTACAACCTGAACTGTCTAGCTGAGTCTTACTAATGTTTGTTATTCTTTTGGCCTCAGAACTATGGTTCTGTTTTAACCGTACTTCAATAAGAGAAATAAAAATTATTTTCTATCAGGATGAAAATAGTAGTAAATTTAAGTGCCTTCCTCTAGAACCATTATAGAAGTGGGCTTCACCTTCTTCCCTACTGATCACTTTGAATGAATGCCAAATGTGCTCTTAAAGTGTTCTATTAGACTGTGTTACTCTGAGGTCTTACTTGTACGAAATAGGCACATACATAGTTTAACATTGCAGTAGACCTGAAGCAAGTACATAATTTAGTCCATACATTTCCATATGAAAAGTGTCTAAAAATGCATGTACTTAATATTAGAAATTTAAAAAATATTTCAGCAAGAAAGATACTCGGTGTGATAAGGTACTTAGATAGTCCAGCAGTGTTATGAAGAAGACACCTAAATTCAACCAAAGTCCCATGCTATTTGTCTGGAATTTAGGTAAGCTGGATCTTTCACTGAATCAAACACAAGGTGAATCAGGAAGGGTGTTTTCTTGACCCTATGAAACATGTTACTTTATATGAGCAGTTATGTTTTTGTTCAGGATTATGGAGAAATTCAGGAGAAAGTCTGGCCAAAAGGAGTTAAAATTGATTTATCTGTGATCTCAGAATAACAGATCTATCAAAGCATGATGAATTTCTTTTTTTTTTTCTGGATTTCAAACAGGTTACTGCAGTATGATCTAAATATTTTTGTTTGTGCGAATACAAATCTGAAACTTGGAAAGGATTTCACTATCTAAAAATCAAACATCCTAGTTCAATAAATTTTCATTTAGATTCTTCTGATGCTTGATGAGACTTGTGATACTTGACAGGCTAAAGAACTCTGACATTTCAGCAGGTCGGCAGAGAACCATTAGCTATATTTTCAGGACAATTACAATGAATTAAAAAGAAAAAAAAAATACAATTGCACATCATTTAAGCTCTGTAGGACCTCTCTTTCCTCTTCCTCCTTTGCCTTGTTACAATCATCTGATCTGTGACAGGAATTGTCCTCATTCAGAAATAAAGTACATGAATTCTTTCAATCAGTCTACATCGCAGTAAGTGAATAGCTTCCCATCTTAACTCTGGCATTGTCATCTCAGGATCAGATAAAGTAGGAATAACCCATCAGTTATATTTATCTTAAGTGATCTAATAGAAAGTCTTTCCTCGCTATCTGATCAGAAACCCAGTGCACATAAAATGTATGATTTACATCTCAAAATTTATGGTCTTTCTGAGAGAAGAAAGCTGTTGCTTGAGCTGAACAGTGGAATTTATAATGATGCTTTTGTGCACTAAATACCAGGCTCAACTTTTATCAAAAAATATGCACGGTTAAATTATGAAATACTTGAAAGGACTAGATCATCTTATATATAACTTTCAGAGAAAAAGTGTAAGTTTGACAAATGTAATTTTTTTGGGACAAGAAAAAAGATATCTTTCTTCTTATTCCACTCCAACTTATAAAGGTTTGCCTCTTAAAGAGTTCTCTTATTGGTATGTGTCATGGATGGGAGTGGGGCTTTAGGCAAAGTTTATTAGAGAAGCCCTCCTGTAAGTCATAAAGTGCAGAAAGGATCCCCTTGCCTTCTAAACTCTTTCTCAGAGAGGAGTCTAGGTGCAGCTAGATCCAGTCCTAGCCCCAGACTATGTCATTGCAGGATTATAGATGGCAAACTAGGTATATTTATATAAAACGAATTCTTTATTATGACAAATGATCAGAAAAAGATTCTTAATCAGACCTATTTACTACACAGTATAAAAGCTAAAACTACTAGAAGTGTATAGTATAATGCACTATATTAAAGCAATTATATTAAAGCTAGCAAAATAAGAAATAATTATTAAGTAGAGGTTTAATGTATCTCACCATAACAACTCTCATGGGTAGATCTCTTTCACTTAACCTCGAGGAGTATCCTTGAAAGGGCGTCCCACTTCAAGGGAGAATCTTAGTATGTTACAAGAGTATGCTACAAGAATCTAACCATATGAAAGTGCATTCGATTTTTATGGTAAAAAAGATTGACTGTCAGTCACATTGTCTCCAGGTTACTTTAGCAGCTTATCTGCCAAATCTTTGCTTCACTACCAGAATGTTGATTTGGGGTTGATGAACCAGGCTGGTTTTAGCATGACCTGGTGCCCCTCTCAGCTCACCACTGATATAGCTTGCAAAATAGGACATGGTTTGAGTTGTTTGACCACATGCCAAGGGCAGAGTATCCTGCTACAATATGTGATTATATCTTGTTTAAGCATGACAGATGACAGGCAATGTAATTACAACATCATCATGATCATCAGCTTCGTTTTCCTCTCCTTTATTTCTTTTCATTATTACTACTTAAAGCTTCACTCCTTTTATTTTTTTAAATCTATTTAAAATTCACCCTTTCAATGTTGGGACCTTCTCAACAGGTCCTTAAAAATGCTACTCACTTTGTAGTCCTTTTGTGTTTTTCTTTGATATATGATGCCAGCACATATGTTTTCTCTCTCTTAAGTAATATCTAATAAGAAATCTGGTAGGATAGTTTCATTTACCTTCTTCATTTAAAATGTAGGGAAAAAACAACAAAGCAAAAACTCTTCTAATATAATAATAAAGTATATTTTATATTGTCAAGAAAATCAGAAATTTATTAGATTTCCTTCCTTCTCTTTACTTCTTATGAGCATTTATCCAAATTTGTGAAACATATTTCCCTTTAACTACCTTGATTCATGCCTTTTTGATCACTGTTGAGTATAGGTACATGATGAACAGATTTTTTTTCCCTAAATTGTGCTTGGTCTCACATAAAATGTTATGAGTCCAAAACTAAAGAGAAATACTGGTGCAATATAATTTTTCCCTCTGTAAAGGGGACAAGGTCCTAGTAGATGCCCCCATTCCTGAATCAAAGTTATCAAGTCCCACCCACATCATGAATTCTGATGATCTGAAGTGTTATATTCACTAACAGTAAATTTACAAATATTAAAAAATGTGACCAAGTGGACATCCTAAACCTAGTTTTGATCCACAGGAACCCAAGTGAAGCTTTGTGTCTTAGTACTCAGCAACTACCCAAGCAGGTTTTCTAGCAGGTTTCCATGTACAATTGCCTTTGATGGCCTCTAATGCATTGCAGTAAAGAGGACTCCTAACCTGTACAATAGGGTAAAAAAATTGAGAAAAGACTCATTGTGTCTTTGGAGTATCACACATTTCACAGAATATTCTGAGTTGGAAGGGACCCACAAGGAACATCCAGTCTAACTCTTAAGTGAATGGAGACATCAAACTCACAACCTTGGTGTTATTAGCACCATGCCCTAACCAACTGAGCTAAGTCCGCATTGAGGGAGGAGACGTAGATGTTAAAAACATATCCATATAATTCACACATCAAACTATAAAGAAAGCATACTTTCCATAGCTATTTACTGAATAGGTGATATCCAGTTCTGTTGAGTTCTTTGTTATGGTTATATTTCAAACTTCAGCTCAAGATCCACTAAGATCCAAACTGTATGTATGGCTTGGGAGATGGGTAGAGTTTCCCAGTTTGCTGGAACGTTGTTTGCTGACATGTAGGTTCAACCAACATCATGTCTACTCACTTTATATATGTTGACATAAATCGTATAATGTCTTATTGACATAACATTCAGGCCAGACAAGAAGCATGAAATCCGTCACAGGAGTCTCGGTGCAGCAGACAGTAAGGGCCACGTAACCTTTTTTAGCTGCAGGCCCGTTGGACCTGTGCTGCAAATGCACAAACAACACTGCCAAAGCACTTGTATCTGCTGTGCACTAACATTAGTAACATTAGTTTCCTAAGCATAGTTTGACCAGATTGCATATCTCTGCAGGACTACTTATTACTCTATACAATCATGTCACTGTTGTCACAAAGGTAGGAGAAGAGGAATTTGCCTTCAATCTTTTGCTCAGAGAGTAAGAAATTATTTGAATTCTCTTATTCCATCTTGATTTGGTCGCTGGTTTTTTTATTCTTTTCCTCAGCAGTTGTTTGTTATTACTCCATATTTTTGAAATTTTTTCATAATCACTAAAGCTAGAGAAAAAAGCTATTTTTTCATAATCACTGAAGTTGTTTGTGTTAAGAAAGAATTTAGACACAAATGAACAGAACACATTCTAAAAGAGGAGTTATTATTCTAGTGTTATCTAATTTAATCTGAATTTTGTATTAATTGCGCTGATGTCTCCTAGCAAATCTCGTATAAATTATGTTAATTAAAACCTCTTAATGTTAGTCTGAACATAGACTTTTCCCCTGTCACTTGTTGTCATTCCGTGTTGATCTATTCATATCTTAAGGACTGCAAAAGCATCTGATATTTCTACTCAAAATCTTAAGACAGAAAAAAATAATTCTTTGATTTATGATCAGGGGACAATTTGAACATAGGAGTGTTGCAGGTATTTTTAAATGGAAGAAATGAAAAGTCAGTCCATGCAGAATGACATTAAAAGAATTAAGTGAAATACAATATGTCAAATGTTTACTGTGAAAAAAACACATATGCTTTTCACATAGTGAAAGCAACATAGTATTCAAATCACATTTGAAGTTAGAATGAGAACAGTGTATTGAGGTGTTCTCTCGAGAAGAACATATTGAGGTGTGTTTTACAGAAGCCTATCAATGAAAAAAAAATAATATTGAATTGTGCAAAAGAAGTTAGTTTGGAAAGAAGTATTCTCTTCTCCATACTTATTTTATTTCAATAAATAAATAAAATGCCTATATAAAAGCTCATACCATGTAATTATGCTGCTACTTTGAATGATGTGATTATGGGAAATTTCCTGAAATTGCCATATTAAGCAAAATAGTACACTTGCTCCCATGGTTCAGGGCTACAGTTGATTTTGGGCTTTGGTGACCCTGGAAAACATCCATAGCTCTACATAGCTGCCAGGTTTGCTGCCACAGCTCGTGGGTTGTAAAGGAAAAGGATAGGGCACTGCAAAAAGGACTAGGACACAGTTGAGGTGAGGGAAGCAATGCCAATTTTATTAGGGAGAACACAGACTTATATAGGGTAGTTTAGGGGTTGGGCTCAAGCAAGGGGAGGAGGGAAGGAATGACAGGTCTGAAGGGATTGGGATTGGGTATTATAATACGGAGGGGTGGAGATTTCGGGTATCCGGGGGAAAGGACCAATGGGAGCTACCTCTGCACTGCGGCAAACTGCAACCAACCACAGGCAGAGGAGCGGGAAAGCAGGGGAGAACAACAGGTTCTGGCGGGAAAACTGTGAGGGGAGGAAGAAGACAATATGGTGGATATGATTTTAAAACAACAACCAGGGGTACAAACACACTAATAAACACATAACAATAAACTGGGGCAAACTGGAAGTAACTGGGGATAACAGAGGGTAACAGTCCAGTCTGGTTACAGCCTTTTTTAGGCTGTGGATGTCCATTCCAGTATAATAAGGTCCTTTTATGAGTTATAAACTCTCCTCCATGCTTGGAATCTTTCCCATTCCTCTCGCTGGTGGTTCTCGTCGTCCCCAACAGTTTGCAGAGTGATGTCTGCCTTGAAAGAGGAGTGAAGATCAAGGCGTCAGATCAGGGAATGCATCATTTGGGGTCTTCTCCTTCCCCATTGAAGCTATATATGATAAATTTATAAACACTTATGTAATCAGTTGTGCCATCTCTCTCCCCAGCTTTGTGATCACCATTTTTATGAAGCATGACTTCTCAACAAAAGTAAGTAAAAAACTTAATAGCAGCTGCCATCTTTTGTGATATTTGTGGGGCTCTCTGGGTAGTGTGGCTGAATGCAATCCCACTGCTTTTCTTAGAAGACACTGATACTCTGTGGGAAGAAATATGTGGCTGAAACCACTGAAGGAAGCATTTGCCTCACATCTACTGATGACGTCTTGTAGTGATAACTTTTTTTTCTTGGGAGGTTGAGATGTTCCTGGACATATATTCAATACATATGGCCTCTGACTTATAGATTTTTGCATTATATCTAAAGGTATTTCATTCATATGGAGCAAGATGAGTTTTGTTGAATGTTATTCTTCAACATCACCATGTTTCATTACATATTTTGTCAAGTTTCATTAAAGATATTCAACATTTCTTCTCAATAACCACCTTTCAGATCTAATCAAATTGTTCATCAAGATAAGTTATTCAATTAGCTTTAGTATTATTTGCATTTGGGGATGTCTAGCTTAGGCTGATCTTTCACTATTACAAGCCAAAAAAACTCCAGTGTTTCTGAACACTATTCTGCCTAAATTAACTTTTTTGGTAAACTTTTACTCAATGTGTTTTCAATGGTTTTAAATTTAGTCTCAAAGGTTTGCAACCAAATATTTTTATTAGGAATATATCTTTTGTCTTTCTGACACACCTTGTCCTGCTGAGAACATGCAATTTCAAAGGACAAAGAGACTGGGCAGAATCTTTAAAGGTCACTTCCAATCCCAACTATTCTCTGAACTTTCTCCAACTTTTCTGCAATTGCATTTCTACAGTGCCCTGGGCTTGGACCTACAACCAGGTCACCGAACTGAAGGCAGGTAACTTTTCTACCTTCCATTGATTCATTTGCCAGTGCACAACCAATACAAGATGAAAGGATGATCAATTTGAATGGAGTCAAAAGAAAGATCAGAGGATAAGCACATTGCAACAGTGTTGGAGGTAAAAGGAGAAGGGATATTACAGGCAGGATGCTGGAACAGACTGTCAGGGAGGAAAAACTGGAATCCAGTCTGGGTCCATCTGCATTTTAAAACTAAAACTCTAGGGCTGATTTTAATCTTTAAAATATTCTGAAAACTGTTTCAATATTAATACAATAAATTAGTTTCCTTTTATGTATCAAATTTTCAATTCTTCTTACAACAAAGACATTCTTTTATAGATTTAGCAATCTTGAAGTTTTCTTGCTCTTTTACAGTCCTCCCTTTATGAATTCTTTTCTCAGTTAAGGGACAAAGTAGACCTTTGTGGGAATAATTTATGCCACATTAATGTGGGTGACTAACAAAAGTTGGTTAAGTTACCTTTGGATGTTTCTCTCTCTTTTTTCTTTAAAAGGGGGTTAAATTACATTAAGAAAACATGCCTAACACATTGATGGCTAAATGAGATTAATTCCATTCCTATTGTTGGTTTACTGTGCAGATCTGCTGAGTTTTGTGGGTGTGGTGAGATCTGGACTACAGAAAACAAGCTGATCCCAAAGTTTTCTTCTGGGATATAGCACAGTCATATCCCTCCCTTCCTGGTTGACCTAGGTGGCAAGTTTTCCATGTTGGTCTATTAAGTGATCAGACCAAAAGTCCCTGACATCATGGCACAACAAAGAAATGTGGAGGCTCAAAATCAGTAAGCAGGCACTCCCCTTCTATGTAGATGTTGTCACCGAGGCAAATGAAACCATGCTGCTTTACAGCTTTCTTAGGATGCCAATATTGCTTTTTGTTCTCTGTTCATGTGTTGCTCCCTCTCTCTCATGGTAAATGCATTCAGTGACTATAATGTTCAGATTTAAAAGAAGATGTCTAGGAGTTTAGGTAAAAATTTAGATCCCAGCCAGAGGTTTGTGTGGCTAGTAAACATTAACTGTCAGTAATTTTTACTCTTTTTTTTTTTTATTACGTTCAGAGCTGTGATACCTCTGTAATGGATGCATTTGGCAGGAACAATCCTTTATAATACTCTGAAAGCAGACATAAATAAAATAACCAAAACCACATCCGTTATTAATAATTGATGTTCATTCATCATTGGCAAGTATTGATTATAGGCTTAAATGGAAGTTCTTTGCAATATTGATTTGGATGCTTTTGACTTGAAACTGAAAGCTGAATGCACTTAATGGAAGTTTGTCACATTTTTTTAAAGTTAATCAGTCATTAAGTTTCAGGGATTCCCTATAACCTGGTTTTGTGGTATAGACTGTGTGTCCTTGAGGAAATGTCAAAAATGTATTAAACATTGTAAACAGGCTAGGATAACAAATAGTCATAAAAACTTTCAACAGGTTCTGACATTCTTTTTGTTGTATGTTGGGAAAGATGATTTACTGAAGAGTTAGCTTTTCAAAGAAAAAAAAAGGAAAGGAAATGAAAGGAATGAAGGAAAGGGGGAACATTAGTTGATACTTAGTAGGAAAGGCATTGTGCCAATAGGTTTTTGCTCTTTATTCTGTTGCTTTATGCCAGTGTCACAGCAGTTCCGAACCCTTGGCTGAAAAATACAGCATTGCAAATGAATGTAAAGACAGGGAAAACATATAGCTGGATGAAGCACTTGGGTAATTGTTACTACTTTACTGGAGAACAGTGTGTGATTGGAAATGAATTGCAGGTTTTGGAGATGATTCCATTTCCATTAAATGTCTGAAATAGAAGTACAAATTTCAGTTGCCATTAAGTAGTTCTTCAAGAAGTTACTTTTTTTTTTTAGTGCTAATTTCAATAGTACCTCTGAGCTTTCTTTAAGAATGACCTCAACTACCACCTCTAAAGTAATATTGAAAAATGTCAATGAGATCTCAATGTTGACTAATCTTTAGTGTTGACTTGAAACTTGTTAGTAGTAAAATTACTGTTGCTGAATGTAATTTGACTCAATGGTTTATTTGTAACAGAATTTCTTTTTAGAAGATATCTAAAAACCTTGGAATAACATACACACAAATATTTGAATTATTAAAATAATAAGTGAAAACAACTAAAGTGTTTTTTCAATCATAAATAATCATTAAATTCTTCTTTACTCAGTCAAATGAGGTTTTCAAAAGGAATTTTGGCTAAAAGTATACATCTTTTGTACTGGTTAATGTATGCTGATGAAGCTATACATAAAGCTGTATAAACACTTCTTTTTATTTAAAAGATCACAGAGAGAAAAGTGAAGTAATAATTTCAAAAATATATCTCATAAAAGGGGCAAAAAAATGTGAGCTTACAACACCTGACTAAAAGTAGGAAGGAAACATGGTGAGAGGAGATGCAGTCACTACCTTCTATCATTCAGCTATGTAGCCCAGCCTTTTGTTGTAGAGAGTTTGCCCTAATCTTTTAATCTTTGGTTGTGAATATAATAACTGCATGAAAGTTTTCACCAAATGTGAGGGAGTAAATAATTGAAAATATGAGAAGCCAGCACACTGAAAATTAGGTTGGATAAACAGTAAGGGATGATAGCTTTTGACATAGAAGAAAATTTTTCTCTTCAGTTAACTGCATAAAAATAGTTGAAGGGTTAAGCTGTTCTTATACCATGGTCTTTGCCAATATAAGGCCTGTGTGACTTTCTAATGAACTTAAAAATTATAAGGGACAAAAATATATTGCACTAATTTTACATCCATGAATAAACTGCCATACTTGTACTGCAGGGTACTTGCAAATGGCATACAAGTCAGATGTGTTTTTTTATAATATGTGTGATTCTATGATACTATATACTTTCTACATACTTTGATCACATTGTTTTGCCAGATAAGGGTTATGAAAACAGGAACTTCTTTTGTTTCATAAGACTCTCTGCCTTTAAAATAGAAAGTGTTAACTCCATGCTTGAGAATTTCCCTAATAACCCTGGTATGACAGGCAAAAGTCAAACCCAGCAAAATTAATGTATTCTAATCAAACTTCATCTAACAGAAATCTAATCTGACAAGCAACTTTATTTTAGGGTTATTAGTGCTTCAGCTCTAAAAAATGCTTTTAACTATGGCTCTAAATCGTATATATCCACTAAATACTATTGATGTTGAATGCAAGAAAATTTCCACAAGTCTACTCGTAAGTCCAAGTGACCTTTTTTTTCTCTCCCAAAATTTTGTAGAACAGCATCCTAGCTCCCATGTGATGCAGTCAACTAGAACACTGAATATAACATTTTACTAGAAAAGTGACATTTAAACCCACATTAGTTTTGCTGAGGGCTTGTCTATAAATAGCCCAGAACTGGCTGGAGGTTTTTCTGTTAATAAAAGCCTGTAACTAAAATCTCTAGTATGCGAGGAAGTGATTTTTTTGTGGTTTATTTTATATACTAATATAACAAGTAGGTCAAGGGGATTAAGATTCCTCACACAGAAAGTATCTCTTAAAGAGCAGAGCTGTTTTTCTTGTTCTTTTCATGACTACACTTGAAACATACACAAAGGGATGCAGAAGGTCAAGGAACTGAGACTGTGGTCCCCCCAGAGTTCAATGGCTGATCACTTCTGTCTCTTTCATTTTCTTAGTGACCGGATGACACAGGTGTTTAATAAAACAGGATTAACAAAGGTTTGCATAATAGAACCGTTCTTTCTTTTCTATCACCTATGTTCTGTAGGATTTAAAACTTATCCAGCAGTAACTATGTGTGCATTATTGGCTCCTATCAAATCAAGAGCCTGATTCACAGTCAGGTTAAAAAAATTTGACTATTAAAAAATACTTTGACTTGAAATGAGTTTGGACAATTCATTTTGATCATACAGTGTTTCTGAAAGTCTAGTTGCTTTATGAAAGTACCAACACTTACCAGATAAACTTCCTGAAAAGGTTGGATTAATTCACTTCTTGCCTTAATTCACTAGTTTAAAATAGAAATAATATTTGCACCTAATTTGTGCACAAAGTTAAAACATTTTGTGCTTAAGGATGTGATTGCTGTAAGAGAAATCATCACAGAAATCTTAAAAATGAAATGGCTGAGGAGTCACAATAAGCAGTAATAGTTCACAGACCTTCGAGCCTTGCTGTTTACCTCTATAACCACCTCTTTTCTCTTTAAAATAGTTATCATAAATTAATGGATTAGAGATAAAAAAATTGCATTACTAATTATTTTCCAACAAAAAAAAAAAGAATGTTTCAATAAAACATTCTATTCCCAGAGTTATATCTTTCCCCTTATTTTCATACTCAGTATTTCTTTTTCAGTAAGTCCTAGTATGTAGAACTTACTGCTATTTGTGATTACAGTGAAATATCTGGGCTGCAATAAAGTTTTTTGGTCTCGGTTGACAATGGAAAACATCACGGTGATAAACATATATATCAGGAAAACAAGAAAGATCCTAAATAATTTAGTTAGTGAGCAAGATGGAAAACAGCACTAACAGTGAGAAGGAGAGGAACATTTGACAATCATAGAATATCCTGAGATGGAAGGGACCTACAAGGATCATCAAGTCCAACTCCTGGCCCTGCACAGGATAGCCACAGGAATAATATCACGTGTCTGAGGGCATTGTCCAAATGTTTCTTGAACTCACTCAGGCTTGGTGCCTTGACCACTTCCCTGGGGAGCCTGTTCCAGTACCTGACCACCCTGGGGGTGAAGAATCTTTTCCTAATATCAAACCTAAACCTCCCCTGCTGGTCACAGAATGAAGAGATCAGCACGGGCCCTTTCTCTTTCCTTCAGGACAAAACTGTAGACTGTGATGAAGTCTCCTCTCAGTGTCGTCTTCTCCAAGCTGAACAAACCAAGAGGCCTCAGCCACTCCTCATATGGCTGCCCCTCAAGGCCTTTCACCATTTTCATGGCCTTTTTTGGATGCTCTTTAGTAGCTTTATATCCTTCTCATGTAATGCACAAAACTGTACACAATATTCAAGATGAGGTCACACCAGTGCAGAGCAGAGCAGGACAATCCCCTCCCTCAGCCAGCTGGCACTGCTTTGCCTGATGCCCCCCAGGACACCATTGGCCCTCCTGGCTGCCAGGGCACTGCTGACTCATATTCAACTTGCCATTGACCAGGACCCCCAGGTCCCTTTCCATGGCACTGCTCTCCAGCCTCTAGTTTCCCAGTCTGTCTGTACATGCAGGGTTGCCCCATCCCAGGTACTTGTCATTGTTAAATTTCATATGGTTGGTGACTGCTCAGCCTTCTAATTTGTCTTGGTCTCTCTGCAGGGCCTCCCTGTCTTCAAGGGAGTCAATGACTCCTCTCAGTTTAGTATCGTCAACAAATTAACTTCGTATACCTTAGAGTCCTGCAGCCGAGTCATTTATGGAGACATTGAAGAGCATTTGCCTTAAGATGGAGCCCTGCAGAACTCCACTAGTGACAGCTCACCAGTCTGATGTTACCCCATTTACTGTTACCCTTTTTACTATTACCCTTTGTGCCCAGCCCATGCACTAGTTACTCACCACTCATTCATGATGTGTTTATCAAGTTGTGTACTGGACATTTTATCCAGAAGGATCCTGTGAGGGACAATATCAAAAGCTTTACTGAAATGCTTTTTGGGTTTAGGATGTAATCTTTTTGATTGCAACAACTGGTTTCCCTTGATAACTAATTGGGTAACCTTTTCATAAAAGGAAATTAAGTTAGTTAAGCAGGACACTATATATCAGGAAAACAGGGAAGATCCAAAATAATTTACAATTGGTGAAAAAAGTTAGAAACAGTCCTAACAGTGAGGAGGAGACAAAGAGCTGCTAATTAAAAACCTATTAACACTTTTTTTAAAAGTATGTTTTTAAAATGTTTAAATACAAATTCACGTAAAGAAACAAACAGGAAGAGCAGAAACATCTACCAATACATGATTCTGTGATTCTGTATTTGTTAAAAGGAAGGTTACTTTATAATTTGGACTTTGGGACTTCTATTTAAGAGCTCAAAATATACCTACAAGAGTTATTGTAAATATCAGTTCTAATTAATTTCCCTTCTGAAGGTTTAGATGTCAACATGTTCAAGAAATGCTGAGTCTATGTGGCCATAAAAGAGAATATAAACTTCAGTTCCCTCTCATGAGTTACGGTCATGGATAGTGTGTGAGAACACATTCGTAAATCATTGGCCTGTGGCCAGCCTTTGGTGGCCAAGCAGTTCCCTCTCATGAGTTACGGTCATGGATAGTGTGTGAGAACACATTCGTAAATCATTGGCCTGTGGCCAGCCTTTGGTGGCCAAGACGGAAGAAGAGGCTGTGAGAACAGGAACTTTCCAAGATAAAGGGGAAGAAGACTAGTTACAGTAGAGCTAGAGGGGCAGGTGTGCTACCAACTGCCCAGCCAAGGAGAGACAGAGGTTATGAAGACTATGATAGGAAGAAGTAACCATCCCTGAAGAGAGTAACAACCCCTGGAGTGCTCCTGGCACGGGCGCACTCCAGGCCATCAGCACATTGCAGAAGTACAGACATGACAATTCGGAAACCCCTCCTTCTGGCATGTGATGGCCACACACGTCAGAATGAGACTACAAATTCCCCAGATGAAATGCCCGAGCCTGTGTGCCAGGGTGAGACACTCAGAACACCGAGGACCAGGTTGCCTCCGTGAGGATGCCCACTAAGTGGCTTTGCTGACCGAACCTCATCATGACAGGACTCAGAGCTGGACTCCTTGCCTTCCAAATGCTTCTTCTGGGGTCAGTATGTACCTTCTAAACTTTGCACTGCTTTAGCTGGACACATCTGTAACTAATATGGCAGTTGCTTAATAAACTAATATTTTTCTTTGAACCTACCTGTAGGTGTGCCGCTTTTCTTTACCCTGGAATCCTCAAACCCTAGGACAGATAGTTATTTGAAGTATGCATATGTAAAAGGAAACGCACGAAAGAGGAAGCATGTGGTATATACAGCTTATATTCTCTTCATTCTTTACCCTGGACCAAGGAATCCTGCAGGGTGACAGAATGGACAGTAGATTCGTCTTCAACAGGGGAGTTGGACTTGAACAAATAGTGTCACTGCCCTCATATCCTGAGATTATGTGCCAGTCCATAACCTATTTCTCCTTTAACCTTAGGCTCCTCGAGCGGTGCTGTGAATGTCACCTGCTGTACATAGCCCTGAGGTGTAACTCTTTCTTAATCATTTCAATGCAATTTGCTTGCAACAATATTGAAAACAGCATTCATGAAATCCTGAAACCTTGTTTGCAGAGGCCACAGGATAATTAAGAAAAGAAATGAGGATCTCTACATCTGTTGTGGGCTTCTGACTGATTACTTTCCTAGAGGATATTTCCATGTAAATGTTAATGTACTGAAAATTTGGCCTATGTACCCACAGGCTAGGAATGAAGCAAACTAGAGAGAAATACTTATGAGTTCCTCTTTCTTCCTCTGTTCCTTTGGTTGCTTTGAAAGATTGATTATGCAGTTTGAACTTAGCAGTCTCAACTTAACTGTGCTTAGCCAAATACAACATTTATGTAAAAGAAAACCTTTCATCTTGCCTCCTCCTTCAACACTTCCGAACTGACCTGCAGTGACCATACTGTTTTACAGGTAGACCTTTGTTGCCCACAGACAGACACTGCCAATATATGTTTATAAAAGTGTACTAAGTTTATAAAATGAAAATATCAGCAATCTTTTTTCCAGTAATTTGAAGTCTGTGATGGGCCTATGTGTTGCAGATGATTTATGCCTATTTTATGCTTCTTAATGCAGGTACTTTCAGTCTGGAAGCCACACAAGAAAACTCTGATTTTGAGGTAATACACTCAAGTAGTCATGTAGGATCACATGAAGTGCAAATGAAGGTGTGGATAAGGGAGATGAAGAAAGACCCTACAGACCAAATATTATCATTTCTCTAGTAGATTTGTAACTACCTAACCTATCAGTTTGTTTGATTAACTGAGATAAATATTTTTCCAATTTTCATAGTCTCTGCATATTCAGAGCATCTGATTCAGACTGGACAGAGAAATGCAGAATTGCCTTCATCCTACACACAGCAATATCCTAGATTTTTTTTGTGGAAAGAATTATTTCAACATAAGAAGGCTATCCAAATAGATCAGCTTGCAATTTTATACTTCCAGTGACAATTAGTCCAATGGCAATTGCTCTTAACAATGACAGTGACACTGATCTCCACAATGGCTTGGATAGAAGATATTTCATTACTCAAAGTCTGATTTTTTACTAGAAGATAGCTAAATGGAACAAATCCTAACATCATACCTCCACAAAAAATGCATATTTTCCATATATATATGTGTGTGTGTGTATAAGGCTACTAACCAATGTACATTTACATTACATTACCTAATTACCAGTAATTATCCACAACTGCATAAACCCTGCCTACACATCAGAAAATTACTCACAAAGCTTATGCCTGAAATCTCACTGCTGTTAGGTGACTTCAAGCAGGCTCAGGTGAGATTCCATCAAACCTGTGTAAATCATGACAGAAAACATGCTATCTTTCTACTGATGATTGCAACATTCATTAGGAAGGAGATTATATTTTCTCTACATAAGGGTTTTTTTCCAACTGATATCCTAACTGAAATGTGCCATGTTCATACTTTCATAGGTTTTTAGAAGAAATCCTGGCCAGACTGCTGCAGGTATCTCATAACATTATCCAAACCTGACATTCTTTTCATGCAGATTTAGTCCAATAAAAAGAACTGATTAACCTTTTCAGACTTCATGAGTTTTCATTAAATTGCTAAACTAATAATTGCATCTGTATCAGATTGGACTTTAGGGTAAAGTTAGCTGTTGAAGGACCTTGACCCTAAAGTCTCATCTATTTTCGATTCCATTTTAATGAACACATTCAAACTTCACTGCTTAATTACATCACACATCAATGAATTTTGCATTTTGATTAGGTAATAATTCTGTGTGATTGTCTGGATCACTTGAGAATACACCCATGAAACATCTAAACCATGCTAATGAGTTCCAAGAAAGGTACATATATATGCTTTAAACTCATTAACATTTGTTTCCTATCTACCTAGAGATATTTGTATTTCATTTTATGATAATGTAAGCATTTCCACTGTTGCTCTTCATGCTCTGCAGTATGCTTTATACTTCACAAATACTGATTCTTCTCTCTCACTGTGCAGTAGTGACCATAGTAGAGTTCTATCAGTCTGATAAAACTTCATAAGGTGATAGGGAGACATTGATCTTATGTGTGTCTCAGTTTTTTTATTTTATTTAGAAAAAAAATACACTCAACAAACTTCAGTGGTTCTCATGTTGTTCCGTTGTTCATGTTCGTGTTCATCTTATTTTTAGCTGAGGGGCTGTTTGTTCATTCTTCCCCAGCACCGGGTCATTACATTTCTTGAAAAATATGTTCTTCCTGGAACTTTCTTTACTCTTCAGGTTGTTCCTTGTGTTACCCACACTTTTTTTTTTTTTTTTGGCAAATAGCACGCAAAAGTAAAATTTATGGTGAAGAAACAGTGAAATACATCAAAACAGTGGAATACTTCTTAAATTTGGATTTCTTCATCATAGAAAAAGTCACAGCTAAAGATGAAACATAAGATATATGCAACCTGGAAGAATGCTGGAAAAAAAAAAGGAAAAAAAAAAAAGAGACATCTTGGACAAAACCTAAGTTGCCAAGAATGCTCACTGAGCATGAAATAGAGATGGTAGGCTGGACCACACAACCAGCGTGGATGAGCTTTTTATAAAGGCCACATGCAGGAGTAGCTCAGGCATGGAGGATTTCTCATAAAGATCAAAGTAGTCAATATTATTTCACAGATTTTTGTGAGCCTAAGGAAGATGTGAGGCTTAAAAAAAAAAAAAAAAATTCTAAATCTTGTACTGTAGATCTGTATTCCAGCATCCAAAAATCAGTATTTAGTGTGCCATACTGAGAACAAATATTTCTGGCCAGCAGAGGAAATGGACTTGTAACTTCATGGAAATACATTGCATTTGATTTGTTGCAATTTAGATATTTCATAGAAATGGATATCTATCAAATGATGATAATAATTTTTCTACTTTAAAGAAGACATTTTATCATCCCACATTGGCAGTTACAATTGTTTCAAATTTTGTAACATTTTCTTTTCCATTATACTAACTGATGGTTTACCTTTTTTAACAGACCTTGTTTACGCCTATACTCTACTTCTTTTTTTTTTCTTTCTTTTTTTTTTCCAGTGTATCTTCAGGCTATCATTGTACCTTGGAGGATGTCAAACTCTGTAATTAGAGAATCTCTTAACTGAAGAGCACTAATAGCAGTCATTGCAACTGTCAGCAGTTTCTCACTTTTCACTGAGGACACTGCTAATTGGATTAAGTCTGGTTCTGGCTGTAATCTCTGCAAGCAGTAGTTAAAGAAAGAACTGTGATACCACACCTGGTTTGTGAGCTGGAAGGTGATGAGCACAGCTAATAAAATCTAATTTAAAGCACAACTCATGCACATAATTAACTATGCCTTATTTCCTTGATTAAAAATCTGCTTATCAATGATAATGGCTCAACTAAAACACGATGTAATATTTTAAGGTAGAGTAGGTACTTACATTACCTGAATAAGATACTGTTTAAATGTGCTGAGTGAGTTTCTTTTATGTGGCATTGCTGCTCCATTTGACAAAACAGTCAAGTAATGTTCAGAGCCTTGAAAGTTGGAATTTTTTCTATGGTGAAAAAATTGAACAAACAGATATTTTCCTGATAAAACCCAACCTACCTCTTAAGTTTCTCTTTCTCAGAGAAGTACCACCAAATTCCATGAGAGAACTGCTCTAGAAATCCAAGACTCCCAGCACCCTGTACAGAAAGTTTTTATTACTCTTGACTTACCCCATTGTGAATATTTGACATTTCTTGATTTCTGTTGATTTTACGGTTTCCTATTTCAGTCCTTTTTTTTTTTTCCCATGCAATGGTGACCTTTGTTTGTGTCATCATTAGAATTTAACTCCACCCTCACTGAGCCTGAGGGGAAAGACAACATAAATAAGGTTTGTGATAGCTGGGTGATCAAAGACAAGCTTTTGGTGAGCTATACAACCTCTGACTACAGTATAGCTACACTGTTGGGTGATTTTTTGAATTTTTATGGTTCCTAATAAGACATATATTCAAGGCTTATGTTCAATAGTACTACAAGGGAGGATAATAAAAAAGTGATGACTCTGCAGAGGTTTGAAAATTCAGTTTAAAGGAAATTCAATCTAAAGAACACTGACTTGACAAGGATAGAGAAAAAGAAAACAGATGATGGAGCCTAGAATCTGTAAAAGGAATTTTGGTACATCAGGTAGTGGAAGTAGTGGAAGAATGTCAAGATTGGTTGAGAGGTTATGACAGCAAGAGAATAGCTAAGCTTTATTTGCAACTATTGTTGTAAGAGCTGAATTCTTGAGGGAGCCATAGAAGAGTGAAAGGTGAGGAACTTATTTCTCCCCTTTCCAAACACTTACAGGAAAACAAAAAGGAGTTTTCATCTTGACTGTGGTTTTGTCTTGTTTTGAGTAATCTGAAATATTTTGAAAGAATAGCTGTATAATTTAAAATACTATTGTATATTTTACATAGTCAATTCACCTTTTAAGGGACTAAAACCAAATCAGCTGAGGCTGACTGTCAAGCAATTGTTGAAGAAGCTAAAGTTGAAAGAGATGTCTGTTCAAGAGCTTGAGAGCCCCTGTGAGAGGCTCATCAGCACTGTTTCAGTAAAGTGACTCAGAAAAGTCGTGAGGCTCTTGAAAGGCCTCATCTGACTGTCTAAAAGAGTAACATAATTTTCTATTTCTTACTACATTGCACAGAAGCCACTTTCTGTCAAGTACGGAAAAAATATTACGTAGAAAGCAAATGTAAAACTGGTTCTTAGAAGGACTAGTGTGCTCTGAATGAATGTGGACCTTAACAGTCCCTGTGAAAGGGATAAAGACTGTTGATGTAGTTTGTATTTGTGATCTGTGTTTGTAATTTATCGTCATATTCTGGAAATTTATGAATGTGTATACATGAATAAGATTGATAAGCCTGACAGGAGTACACAGTCCTGTGATCTCCCATATTTGGGAAATGTAAGAGCAATCTATGAAATAGTTTTGGCCCAGGCCAAAAAATATCCTTTCAAACAGCTCCTAAAACTCAACTCAAAATTAATATACAATAAGGATTTGCATCCAATTGCTGTGCTCCAGGAAATAAGATAGTTTAATACTGTGGACACAGGCCATCCTGTGTAATCTGACCTCAGACACTGAGATTTATTCCAGGCAAGATCAGTTTTACTGGTACAGTTATGAACCCTCTATTGGATCTGGCTGAGATGGAGTTCATTTTGCCCATAGCAGCCCTCACAGTGCCGTGCTTTGAATCGGTAGCTAGAAAGGTGCTTTGGCTACAGCTGAGCAGTGAAGGCACAGCATCAGCACTGTCTCTCCAATGTTATCCCTCCATCAGCAGGCTGGGGGTGAGCAAGATCTTGGGAGAGGACAGCCAGGACAGGTGACCCAAACTGACCAAAGAGTATTCCATACAATGTTTACTCGATACTAAAAGCTAAGAGAAAGGAGAGAGAGGGAGGACATTCGTTATTGCATTGTTTTTCTTCCAGAGCAACTGTTAACATGTGTTTAAACCCTACTTCCCAGGAAGTAGCTGGACATTGCCTGCTGATAGAAAGGAGAGAATGAATCTTTTGTTTTCAGAGGTTTTTGCTTTATTAAACTGCCATCCTCTTGACCCATGTTTGGTTTTTTTTTTCAATCATCTTTTTTCCCCTCACCATTCTTCCAAGGAGGGGAGTGCCAGAGTGGTTTAGTGGGCACCTGGTGTCCAGCCAAGATCAACCCACCAAAATCCACATCCTCTTAGCACTCAAAATCATGTATTCTCAACGATAAATCTCTATTTAGAACTTGACAGTTTAGCTCTTAAGGAACACTGAGATATTTGCCTTTCAATAGTCTCTCTGAAAGTACTAGTGTGTTACCATAGAAGAATTGTCATATCTTGTTAAATTTGCATATATAATATGATCTCACGCATGATGCATATAGGGTGCATCAGCTAGCTTGTCTGAGCCACTTTGTCCCTAATTTTTCACTTTAAATGGTAACATTTCTTTCTCCAATGCTCTTCCCTACACTGCCTGAGTAGCTTCTGCCCCACTGCAGTTTTGTATATTTTTTTGCAGAGTTTTGTGTATTTTGATGACTTTGACTTGTGATTCCTTGCAAACCATTTTTTTCCTTTCCTTTTCTTGTTCCATAAAGTGGCAAAAAGGCCCCTTAAAGCCTTGGACTAAATCCTTTTGATAACTCAGCTCTTGGAAATCCTTTGTCTATAGACCATGACTTTTAATTTGCAATGTACTGTGTAGGCAGCAGTTTTACAGGTACTTGTCAATCTATTTTACTACAGTCCTTGTCCTTGCTATTTTTTTTCTTGTCTCCTACTGGCTGTATTCTCTTTTTCATCTTATTTTCCTTTTAACCTCCAATTTTCTCTCTCCTGTTTATGTAAGAAAAGAGGAGATTTTACAGGTTAAATTTAACAGTATAAAGGCTTTCATGCTCCATTATTATCCATATCATGAATACTATTAGACCATACTAGTGCTGAAACCTTTTAATTTCACTGTAATTTTATTACTGCAATAACAGATCTTCCCCTAGAGTTGGATTACTAAAATGCTAAAGTAGATAATTTTACACAATTAAGTGTATGATGTGCTTCCATTAGACTTTCCTTAATATACCAAGATGTATGCTTTATATGGACTGCAAATTATATATGTAGCTATGTATGTATATATGCAAATATTTATGTTGTCAAAGTTCAATGTTTCTTTGCTATAAATGTCCCTGAAAAATACTCTGCATTTAAAAGACCATCAATCTGTGAAAGTATGCTATTCTCAGTAACCATATTGTATCACATCCTCTTCATACTTCAGAAGATTTGTAATGCAAGTACATAACAGGGGAAGAGCTAAAAGAGAAGTTGTATGTTTAGTTTATTTTTAGTTTGTGGAAGTTCTTTTTTTGGGGAGAAACAACCCATGGAATTATGAAATTTGGCTGGGGTGAAAGCAGTTAAAACCCAATTTAGATAAATAAAGACCTTAGCCACATACATGAAGACTATGCTTTGATATGGTATATAAAACACATACATAATGAACTTGTAAAAGCAGCTGTAGGAGATCCAAAATTACTTGCAATTCATGTTTCAATAGTGAAATAGCTGCTGTAGAAGTAAGTAAATTTTGAAAATTGTCTGTGAAGTGCTTTGACAATTTCTGGAAAGGAAATTGTTTGTTTTGAAATTTTATTCTTATTATGTCATAATGACTGAAATACTTTCTGTTGATAAACGAATTTATCTTCTTTTCTGCTCTTAAGAAGAAGAAAAGCTTTTAATAATTTATTTTTCAGTTCAAGGGAAAACTTGTGCAAGAAAATCATAATCTCTTTATCAACCATCTTTAATGAAGGAGAAAATCTTCCTGATATACTAAGTAATATAAAGTTATGCTTTCAAAAAAATAAATATGGAGGGGGGGACATCTTTCATTACACCCTCTGATACTTTCTCCTTATGGTTATATGCATATAAAGTACAACAAATAGCTAGAATAAAGAAAAAAAGTCAACTTTTGTAATAAGTCAGAAAATCGGTGATGCTACAAGTAACTTCCTCAGACAGGAAAACTGTACCTTCCTGTCTTCCACAGAAATAAGAAGCTCCAAAACATTTTCAGTTAGGAAATACTGACATGTTGGACATCCTACTGAGAATGATGGAAAATATTCTCTTTATGACTCATAGCCAGCTAAGTAGAACTCTAAGAGATTACAAACTCTTTAAAAAGTCTGGATGTTGAGGAGTAACTCATATATTTCTTACTATAACATTCAGTTTGGCCAAATGTTTGATAGAATATTTTATCAATATTTACATAACATTCTAGGTTGTCTGATATACTACATATACTGGTCACACAAGGTGAGGAAATCCAGCTCTAAAAGAGTTAGAAGTTCACCTGCAAAATAGCAAACAAATGCTTCCAGTTTATCTCCAAAACACATATACTTTCCATTTCTTATCATTGCAATAAAACTTTAAATTAACTGGATAGTAAAAAAAAAAAAGCCCCCACAAAACACAAAATTAGACAAGGAAAGGTGGAAAGGTGGAAATGGATTTTACAACAAGCTGCTGGAGTTTTCTACAGGTAAGCATCAATTTCATCAGTGAAGAATAAAAAAATCATTTTCTCCTATGTCTATATTATTCTATCTGAATCAAGAAAACATCACAAAAACACTGGCAGTTATTCAGACCAATTAAAAATCTTCAACTATTTGCAGATACAGATTTCAAGGATGTTTAGAAAATGTTAAGTGATTAGTTTTAAACATTCTCTTGTCTTCAGTTGTTTCTTCTTTTATTTTTCTACAGTACTCTCTTTCTACCTTGAAGTCAATTTTTAATTTTTTTTTAATGCAAATCAGCTTTTAATGTTACTTTACAAAAGAATCACCATGAGTGCATTTGGGATTTTAAAGTATAATTTTTTTTAAGTGTGCTCTTCAGATATAGACTTTTTTTACTTATTTTCTGTCATAGTGAGTTTTTCAAAACTCTCTGAAATTTTACATATCTGAAAATCATGAAGAAAGGCTGACAAAGACTGAATTTTCATCTTTGTCCTCTCTTCTTTTCTCCCTGTCCTCCAATACCTATTCTGAAAAATTTCTAATAAAATAAAATTCCGAATCAGCTCTGTAATAACCTAGTTAGTTCCTCAATCCCAGTGAAGCACATTTTCCTTTTTTTTTTTTCTGGAAAAATTTTTTTTCTGGGATTCAAGATACCTCTTTTGGAACCAGAAACAGCACTGTCTCTCTCATGGCCTTGACAAATTCTTCTGCAGTGTACAAAGTCTAATCCTTTCCTCAGCACCTGCACAGTGTGACCTGGTGAGAACCAAGAAACGTGAAATGGAGTGGTGTCAGAGTTGGACCTCTGCGGCCCCGATGGTCAGTAAAGAAGAAAGGGTCTGAACACTTCGAGGATTGATGCAAAAGAGAGTTTTTTATTAACATGACTCCTGTCTTTTATAGGGCAGGAGCAGAATTTGCTAGAAACATGGGAGGGATATGCAAAATACAACTGTATAAGGAAAGACAGGGGTATGGTTTAACCTTTTAGGGAAAAGGTGACCGTAAAAGGAAACTCTGCAATGCAGTAAACTTTGGCCGATGAGGGAACAGGATCAAGGACACAAGGGATATAAGGGAAAACTGGAGTACAATATAAGGGAAATTATATAATAAGACATAAAATATAACACATGACTTGAACACTTATTTCCAAAATGTCTACACTTACTTATCTTAATATATTTGTCTTTTGGGTATCTCCCACAGAGTGGTAAGATTCCCTGAGAATAAATTCAGTGCCAGACGTTGCTGGTTCTTTCTGTCTCTGTGTGTATGATAATAAAATATTATATTGTCATAGTATTACGAATGCTTTAATTGGAGGGAAATGTTCCTAAGGCAATCTTGTAAGTGGTTTCTTTACCTCATAAGAGGTTTTGTGCTTTTTCCATGAAAAACAACATCTTTCATAGAAACAACAACTGAAACTATTAATTAGTGTCAATTTTAATTAAATTATGGTCTCCATTTAACAGTGATTAAATTGCAATAGCGAGATAAATTAAGATAACAACATTTAGTTTAATTAAATTAGGTATAGTATTACTTTTTACAACCACTGTGAATCACTAACACAATGGAACTACAAATTTCTTTGCTTTATCATTCATTCATTTCTTTGTGGATGTAAATGTACTTTATCATTAAAAGAAAATTATTTACAGGCTTAAATATTTTTATATTTTAAAATACATTTTTTATTTGAGTTAAAAAACATGTTTATACCTGAAAAAAAATACTATAAGAAAGTTACTTAATTTTTTAATTTTAAATCCAGGAGTCCTATATTTTTGTCAATATACTCCTAAAAAGAGTATTATACACATTTTTAAAAACATAACTCTATTTATTTTGATCCTAAATTGTGTTCCTTTGAATCTGAGTTACTTTGGTTCCCTGAAATAATCCTTTGGTTTACATTAAAATTTCCTGGTTTAAAGTTCCACTTTGGAAAATCTACCTTTAGCGGTTTCTTGCAATTCTGCTGTTCTTCCTGATAGCAGGAATGCAGCACTTAACTTCAAATTCACATTTTACTAAAATGTTTTAGACATTATAGCTAAACAAATAGCATATATGTTTGCGTATGTTCACAAAATCCAAAATTTACTCATAAAAGAGACAAATAGGGAAACAATTCAGTTATAAAAGAGAAATTAAAGGAACCAAAGAATTACGTACTTATGTGCCATTCCCTTATACAAGGGAATTCCCTTATACATATTAAAAAAAAATGAAGCCCAAATTTAAATTATTTTCCTTTTATCAGTAATAGAGTGCCTTTAAGGGAGATATGTAAGGTTTTTACTGCTACAAGTTAACAGGGAAACCAAGATACCATATTTTAGAAAGAAAATCCACTATGAATAAATATCCAAAGCAGCAACAGTTATACATGCAAAGAAAGAGAGAGGATTTCCTCACTGAGCAGGTGAGAAAAGAACTCAGTCAGTGCATTGCTTATTCCTTCAGTTACCTATTCCAGATTCTGGTCTTTGTCAGAGATGGACTAGATGGACTATTAAATAGCAATGGGGGTGTTATTTGCGTAACGCTTTGTTTATTTCTTTCAATTTCTCCCAAATATTTTTTTCTAGTGTTTCTAATTCTATTCAGATCCTTTTCAAAAACCCTACTATTTCTTTGGAAGTTTTCCAAGCACCAGAGTACCAATAAATAATGTTAGAAGAGCATGTTTGAAATGTATGTTTTACCACAGGGCACATCTATGTTAGCTCTAAAATCAAAGATTTAAGACCAGGAAATACACTTTTGAGTTTGATCTTTCAAGTGTCATTATTTACTCTGCTTTAGTTCATACTCTGAAGTATGCAAACTATTACTTTTGATGTGACTAAATGTGGAGATCAGCTCAAGAACGCTAATGGACATTCTTCTAAGGGGTTCAGACTAGGGCTATTCTAAACTAGATTCACACCAAAACACAAGTAGAGCAGATTCTGGCTCTCCAACACAAACTACTTTGTTTTACAAATTGGCCCCAATGACACCATAAAATTTGTTAATGTTGACATGGTTATTTTGCTCAACTCTCAAAAAGTGAGTATAAAAACAGCACAGTGCCTGTGTGTGTGATGAAATAGTTCTAATAGTGGCAGTTTTGAGGATTTGACCTGAAGTCTAAGACATTAGATTTATTTTCTGACTATTGCAAAGTCTGATGTTTGGAAGATATTTTTCAGGTAAATAAGCAATTATCAAGTATCTTCTGGCAAAGTAAGAATAGAAAAAAAAATTTTTACTTTACCCAGTTTTTTTTGTTTAGTGAACTGAGTGGAGAAACTAATTACTAGAGCAAGTTAGTGAAATTTTGGCAAAATGATCTGAGATTTTTTACAATGGAAAACTCAATTTTTACTACTAAGCAAACAGTACTACTCATTAGTCCAAACTTAGTTGCTATCAACAATTGAAGATTAAACTGTAGCTTTAAAGATGTTTTTAGAATTCAATAAATAAATGAATGCAAGTACAAAGTAAATTTTATTTAAAAGCAACATCCAACCAACTGGCCCACTCACTCACTCCAGTTTCATTTCTAGAAAGTAAGTGAAATGAAACTAGAAAGCTTGAATTAGGTTTGAATTTGGCTCCAGATTCTTGATTTAATGTTGACTTGACTAGAGAAAGTTTAAAAAATGCAGCTTGAAAAGGATGTGCCTCTTATATGTTGTATGATACAAGGTAAGAAGCACGAAGGAGTAATAGCAGAAATCTGAAACAATTCTATTTATTGAGCTTATCAAACTAGAAAGCTAGTTTCGTTTCATACATAGATATTTTATTTTGTATTCCAAATCTTGCACCAAGCATTTATTTGCTGCTGAAAATAGGTATCTTTAAAAACAAAACAAAACAAAATACAACTCACCAACGTCGGGATTGGTTAATCTGATAGCCAAACTCTTAGAAAAGTAGTGTGACGTGCTACATTTGATTCCAAAGCAAAAAAAAAAATCATAATCCTGGAAAGCAGCTCCCTTTATCACAGGAGTTATTCTTTCAGCATCTCTAAAAACACTTGGAGTTATTAATATGCAATTATTGTTTCAGCAGTTGCAAACCTTGAATTAATTGACACTTAAATATTTGATCTTACTTACCGCTATTGCTTATAAATACATAGTGGAAGCATCCCTTTTAGGTGTAGTCCATCTGCTTAAATGCTGTTTTCAGTTTGTTGGTTTTTAATTTCCTCAGTGTTTGTTTTTGAAAGAACAAGAGAAAGAATAAAAAATGATCTCGCTTTAGGTATGCATTTTTATACTTATCAACATAAATATTCTTTAAGCATTTTTAAGAGGGAGATCAATATTAACATTTTCATCAGCACAACTGAACTCGGATAAAAGAAGGGAAAGTATGTATACATTAAACCAGTGACTAGACAAAGAAAAGCTTCAGAAATGTAACTTAATTGATGTCTTGAAGTTCTGAAACATCTGGAAGTCTCATTTTTGTATTGATGTTCCTTACTTATCCTAGTGATTTTATCTAACTATGGGGGAAACACCTATTTCTTGCTTCCTAGTCACAGACAAAAAAAAGTGTTGAAGATACACAGAGAAATACTTTGAATAATTATCTGCTTTTTGAAGGTCAAAGGATTTCTTGAATATCTAGGGCAGGGTGTGACACAACACATCAAGCATCTTCTCTGATTAGAAACTAAACAAGGTACCATTATTTAGCGACCTTAAGTCACTAAAAGAAATATACTTGAAGTGTTTAGTTTTTTGGTTTTTTTTCCCTTTGGAGTGAAATGTATTGAAGTAAGAAATCATAGACTCTGTGGGCAGCAACCTTATAAATTAGCCACATATTACTCTGGTAATATAGCCTACTGCTCCAAATAACACCAGTCACTTTACCCCATGGGACGGTAATAGAAACAGAAAAGAAAGAGAAAAATGTAATTTCTGCTGTTTGCTGAGCAAGTGTAAAATCAGGTAAAAGGGCTTTTAGGAGTACTGCATATTCACAAAACCTGCATTTTCAGCTATAGCATTTGCGGGGAGAAGACTGAAAAACAAAGTTCAGCAAAAAGGAGTGCATTTGCTACAGTTCACCGGGGAAAAAGTGTTTGCACACCTTAGGTGCAGAAATGCTAAGGGAGCTCTGCTCTAAGGGAAACATGAAACAAAGAATGGAGTGGCACCAAGGTTTTCCACTCATATTCTTCTGAGACAAATGGAGATATGAAAAAAAAAAGGATGGAGTAACACAGCAGTGTTGAGGTTATGTTCCATCTTAAGCAATGCAAATAATGGAACTAAGCCAAAAGAATGATCCAAATGGTAATCAAAAGATTAATTTTTCTTCATTAATTTGAAAATACAAATTACTTTTCACATCCCTATATATGCTAATGACCAAAGTCACTCAAACTCCACCTAAACATGAAATTATATCAACTGTAACTTTACCTTTGCCCCTCTCTCAAAGACTGGTAGATAGATCGATCAAATGTCCAATATAAAGTGTTAAAAGAAACCCCCCTTTCATGAGACAGCATTGAACAGAACAGATGTCTAAATCCTCTCTTTTCACTGTCATCAAACAGCCCAATAAAGTATTCCTGTTCTTTGAAAGGAGACACTTTTATCATCAAGCAATACAAACCAAGATGTTAGTCTGAGATGTTGTACAGAGATGTTTGGAAGGATTATTTCAATATGATGCTGCAAGACAGTAGACTGGGATGATGGATACAAGTGTATCTAAAGGCAAAGAGCACAGAGTATTAATATGACTTATTGCCTATTTTCTTTTTATGTAAGTGAAAATTACCATTGGCTTTGTGAAAGCACAAATTATATGAACCAGAAAAATTGTTTTAATAGGACATTGGGTGGTGGTGTATAGCTGGTACTGTATTTTACAGTTAAAAAAAAAAGATAATAAGGCAATATTGAATTATACTGATACTTTGAAGATGTCAGTGAATGCATCATCTTGGAGTAATGTGTAGTGGAAAAACAAAGCTGTAAGTCGATAATAAATAAAAGGAATACATATATTGAATGTATGTGTATATATATATATATATATATATATATATATATATATAAAACCAATATAGATTTCATTCTGACATTTATTCATTGGGTAGCACAGGTGTCCTAACATAACCCTTTTTCTCAGCAACCTTGTATAGTGTCTTGTGCATCTGCTGAGAAACAAGATGACTATCTTGCTAAATACTGAATACTCTACTGCACGAATACTACTGCTGGGGTTAAAACAAAAGCCCTGGAGTCTATGAAGGTTTGCATTTGGCTCCAGATTCTTGATTTAATGTTGACTTGACTAGAGAAAGTTTATGAAATGCAGCTTGCAGAGGATGTGCCTCTATATATGTTATATGATAGCAGGTAAGACGCGCAAAGGAGTAATAGCAAAAATCTGAAACAATTCTATTTATTGAGCCTATCAAGTGGGTTTTTTTTCTCTTTGAATGTATTTTTGCAACATTTAGCAAGCTGTGAAAGCACAGGAAAGATGACAAAAATAAAAGACACAAAGGGTAAAAAACAAAGCATATTCATAATTTTTTATCCGTGATGCAATTACTTGAAAATAATGTCTTTCAACAAAAAGATTCAAGAGGTTTGAAGTTGTAAGATTTGACTTAAAAAGTAGTTAGAAATTGTCATAATTTTATCAACAGGTAAATGGTGGGTATGTCAGCTTTCTGAAAATAAACTTCATCCTGAATACAGTACGTGGCAGGAGGCAAGTTGAGAGGTCGAGCAGCAAAATAAATATGGAAGATTAGCACTGCAAACACAGATTACACAGCTCCTACCTGAAGACATGACACCCTGTGCTACAATCATCTTCCATTATGCAAAGTAAACAAGGCTGTTACATGGGTATTCCTGTGCTGCAAAGGACCTCTGCTGGAAATTCTACTGTTGATTGAGAAGGTGATGTTCTTTTCCGTAAGTCAAAATTAAATCATCATGTCTACATAGTTTTAAAGTACTTAATATTTGCAGGATATTATATATAGAATTTATATAGAATTTAAATAGTCTCATGGATAAGATAGGATTATATTGCTTCAAAGCAGAAGAAAGATATGGACGGTTGATCCATGATTAAAACATTACAATTGATCATTGCCTATCCTTTCACTGGTCTTTCTAAATTCATCTAGTCCCTGTTGCTGTTTTACTTCATTCACAAGCTCTACAGACCAAATTCTGTGTGCAATTAAATGGCTAAGATCTCTGCTGGACTTATTGGGCCAGTTTATTCATATGCATGCAAAAGTCCTAAACTACTGCCACTGTATTTTCTAATGTGGTCCACTTCTGCTAAAGAAGCCTTGCTGTTGTGAGCACAGGTCTCAGGCAAACCAGCTCAGGAAGTCTATCATACAGACCTGGTGGATACCAACAGGGCTATACTGAGACTGAGTCTTCATATTCCCAGTATAGCTTTAAAAATCCTTCCTTCCATCCTTCCTGTATCCTCTATAACTCATCACAGTGGCCACTTTGAGATAATGCAACATGTGTGGCTGTGAGATACTCAGGAGCACCTCTGCATGCAAAGGAGGTTACCAGCACAGTTGGAGATAAGGGACTTTTCAGCATGTACCTAAGACAAGAGCATAATGAATCAGTTTGAATCTTCTGTGCAGCACTTCTTTCCAATTATGTGTACTTTAGATGGCTGACTCATTTCTGCTGCTGTTCGTCATCCCCTAATAATCAATGTCTTCACTCCAGGATAACTGAATGCCATTTGTGTGCTGGCTTTAGGATAGACAGCATGGTTCAGCAACCTGTTGTGTCTAGACATTTTCTTGGACAAAAACTAAACACCATTTAAAGAAAGGAAAATATACCATATTTTCTATTTTAAAACTATGATTTCACCATCAGGAGTTCAGATACTGATTACAGAGCACTCTCCACCTGAGAGAAAAGATTTTTCAATGGAAATGTTCCTCAGATGAAGGAAAGTTTTTTTGGTCAAATGTCTTATTTTCAAGCTAGAATTTCTATTGTTGTTTCATTTATCCACACTGTCATCTCTCTTGAGCCCACCCTCCTGTCCATTACCTAGTTCAGTCAGTCCTGTCCAGCCTTAGAGGTGCCTCCATCTTATCACATTCATATTGCTGAGGCTGGCAACAATGGCCCCCTCACACTCATCTTTCCTTGACAGTTCTCTGTCCTTGCCACTTACCAGAAATTATCACATGAAAATTTACATCATTCAAAATATAATCCTGATAAGCCCGTGTCTTTTCCAAAGTTATAAACAGTTATTGTAGCTGAAGTTATATTTAGCAAATAGCTTTTTGTCCCTTACTTGCATATACAATTCATGCAGCCAATGCAAACCAATTCAAGTAGAGCAAGAATGTTGACTTCATATCTTAGCTACAAAAATTATCATAAATGGACTTTCTTAGAGTGACTTTAAAAACCTTTTTTGTGCCTTATTTGTCAACAGAAAATGAGAGGCTCATTTGTTTCTAAAGACTAATAAAACGGTACTCAACATACAGCAATATTATGCAAATTGAACAGTAATTTCTACTGAATTTTCATTATAATAACATTTAAAAAAACCCATCCAAGACAGAAGCTAATGGAAATGCAGAAGGTACACTGAAAAATAAACTCCAAAATAATTTGGCTGTATTTGCCTCCTTTTTTAAGAGTAAGTGTATATATAGGGTCTGACTGAGATGAAGCTCATTTCCCCATAGCAGTGTTGATGCTTTGCATTGGTAGCTAGAAGGGTGTCGATAACACACCGGTGTTTTGGCTACTGCTGAGCACAGCATCAGCACTGTAACATTCCTCCATCAATCGAGGGCAAGATCCTGGGAGGGGAGACAAGTAGGCCAAAGCTGACCCAAACTGACAAAAGGGATATTCCAGACCATATGATTTCAGCTCAAATATAAAAGCTAAGGTAAGGAGCAGGAAGGAAGGCATTCACTGTCTCCAGTGGCTACCTGCTGAGGAACCATCATGTGTGCTGAATCCCTGCTTCTTGGGAGTGGTCGACCATTGCTGCTCATTGGAAGTAGAGAATAAACCATGTTATCTTTCACTTTGCTTTTGCATGGACAAGCATTTGCTTCTGCTTTGCTTCTGCTTTAAATAAACTGCCTTATCCCAACCCACAGGTTGTTTCCACCTTACTCTCTCCCCTGTCCGGCTGGGAAGGGGAGTGATAGAGCAGCTGGGTAGGCACTTGGTGTCCAGCCAAGGTCAACCCACCCCAGTGTATAACAAACATTAAAAATATGTATTTTCATCATAAAAGAATGTGTTGAATTGCTAGGTAGAAAAGATGCACGGAGGACTAGGGCTATTATTATAAATAATGCAAGCCAGCATTACTATTATATCGAAGCTGAATCTCAGAGCTGCTCAAGGTGATAAGCATTCACATCATCTTGTTTCATAAATGAGTTCTTAAACTCAGAAAATTTTAAGATGGAAAGACAGAACAGTTACATGGAAAATGTCAATTACTATCCAGGGAGTCTGATAGATTGAGTCTGAAATGGGAACTAGATCAAATTGTCGTGAAAAAAAGGTAGACAAACTGATGAACAAAATAAGAATAGAGTAGGCAACCTCCTCTGTCTGCAGGACACTCTCCCTACCATTGACATCTTGTAAGAGACAGATGAAAATCTCCCTAGAATATACTGATGATGTGAACTTGATCTCTCCTAGCACCGATGGAGATGCTTAGCTGACAAGCATAAGTGTAAATCTAGAGGTCTCAGAGTTAAACAAAGTATCAGCCATGCTGACCAGAAGGACTCAGATACTTTTACCATCTACTCCCCAAATAAAATATGTAATGCTATTAATATAAGCTTACTACTGCTTCATTTTTTTTTTCACTCCAGAATTTATTTAGATCTTTCTAGTCTTCTTTAATTTGTACACAGTATTTTTATAAAGAAGAGGAACTGGAGTGTTTCTGTAGCAAGAGTATCTACAGTAACTTCCACAGCCCCAAATTCAGTCTCTCCTAACTGGCTTTTTTACCTATTCTTATTAACTATCACCTGTAATTATAGTTTTTATAATCCTGAAACATCAAATAAGTGTTTCTTTTCTTATAGAACTTGCCTTTGAATAGTAAAAAAGGGGAAAAGATTTAACACTCCATGTACTTAAAAGCTGAAAGCTTCAACCACACATATAATTCAGGGAAATGAGCTCTATTGTTATTCATTTAAGATATATGCATTAGGTTTGCATTTAAAAAAAAATTCTATTTTTTTTGCTTTAAGCTGTGATGTGTAGTATATTAAGGCTGTTAGGTTTATTATTCTACCATAACATTTTATACTGTAACAAATTAAAAGTATTCTTCAAAGCTTCGCTTAATTTTTTGTCATGAACCATATAACTCTTGCAATAATGCTGAATGAATTCATAATGATTGGACATTTATAATAATGAGAAATGATACATTTTATGTTTTAAGCCTTAATTATTTACTATGAATCAATTCTAATAATACTGGCAATGTATTCAGAAGATATCCCTGTAATTGTCATATACAATGAACTTGTGATAGGTTTCAGTAATTTGATTACCATGTAATTTAATGAACACTTTCTTTATCTTGGTTGTGATAAAATATATATTTTTTTAAAGGATGCTCTCAGAATGCAAGAAGCTGTAAGAACTATTTGCAAAATTGCTTTTCAAACAATATTTCGAATGTATTTCTCAAGTCTACAAGAAATTCAGAGAAGCTCACAGTTAATATGCACCAGGAGTCCTTAAGAGACTTCTGCTCTTTGTAGACTATTGCAATTACGTCTACCAATTCTTGACTTCAATGTCAAAGCAGGGACAGCCATTTCAGATTAGTTTAGCTGCTAGACACACTATTTCTATTCAAAAGAAAATCTCCAATTGACTTCAGAGGAGCAAGTTCAAGACCTTTGTGGGTAAATAAACACCCATGAATAAGAAACTCTCTGATGTAAAAGATTAGCACACTGCTTCCTTGACATACTCAAAAATCCTTTCTTTGTTTAAATAACTGTCTGCAGTCCTACAATAGCTAGCAGTATCTTAAATGTGTACATAAATAATGAAGGTCACTTGAGTGTTACAGGATAATTGCACCATGATTTGCTTTACAGGACCTTTATCTTGGTGTGCTCAGAATATCGTGTTTGTTGCATGTAGTCAACAATCTTATTTATCTGAAAATCCGGAGTGGATTAAAGGGCAAGAATAAGAATCTTGGTAATTAAAAAAGTTCAGTAGGACCACACCTTAGATGCATCCTGTAGGTATATGCTAATGTTTCATATTGATTATGTGAATATTGGATAACACAAGTTCAGCAGACTTCATATGACCTACAAATGTGCCAAAGCAGCAATTACCGAATCAGAAATTACCAAAAAGAGTACACTGAGGCTGAAGATGGATTACTGGGAACAGTGGTAATTGTCTGTGCTCCTCCTGACAGTATATCTGTCTGAAGAAAGAATGGCAGCATTGTCACAACAGAAGTTAGAACAATTGCCCTAAAACAGACTACAAGCCATGGAGCCACTTATTGCTTTACATAGAATAAGTCTTCAACACAAGACACAATGTAGATACAATGCAGACAACTTCCTTTTGAGAGGAAAACAACACATACATGGATTCATCTATCACAAGATTACAGTAATTATGAGGGTTTGAATTAATGACTAACCTGATTAACACGTGTAGAATCGAGTCCAAGAAAAATGTGCTAACAGAATTATCGACAACAACAAGTGGCTGTTTTTCTCATTGTGAGTCTGAAAGATTTCAGTAATTCCTATTTTAGATCAGACCTTTCACTTCCGTTGAATGGAGATAAACCAGCAAGTAGATACTATGCTCTCTAAAAAATCTTCAACAGTTTGTATATGCAAATACTTACATATTATCTGTGTAGTATACGTATACCCTATACATATGAAATTCAAACAGTGCTATAAAAAGTGATGGTTTTAATACTTTCAAGTTTCTCACATGAAGGGTTAATGCCATATAATCCACAGTGCAAGAAATAAGAATGTATGGTGCTGAAAGTCTCCAAGAAAAAAATTGTGAACAAGGTAGCTTAGAAAAACTCCAACACCTGTAAATATTTTATACTATTTTGATAAATGAAAAAAACCCCACTCAATTTCTGAAAAATGTGAATTTTAGCATATGAAAATGGAGAACTTCTGGAAGCAGTAAATTCAACATCTAATCTCTACTGTCCTCTTAAAAAAAAAAAAAAAAGAGTAAATCTCCTTTGGAGTGAACATTTTTATTTTCTTAAATAAATAATTAAATATTTACTATATTCTATACTGACTCTACTGTTAGAAAAATCTGCTAGACTCTGCATGCATTTCACTCAGAGTCCTGGCTCTGAACATTCTAACAGCGTTTTTTTGTGCTGTAAAATGTTTTTTTGGTCCAGGCCCATGAACTTAACTTGTACGTGGACAGTATGAATTTTGAGAAGTTTCACCCAAAAAACAATTTAGACATTTATAATATACAGAAATAAACCACAAAACAACTCGTCTGAAGGAACATGAGAGCATTTCTGTTATTGCATTACTATAGAGTTAATTTTTTATAAGCAGTATCTCTTCTAGGGAGAATATTCGCTCAGGTTTTTTTTTTTAATAAAGTAAGGAAATAAGTGGTTGTAGTGAAATACAGTCAATGAATCTTGGTTTCTCACACCTCTCAATGTCTACCTGTTAATTTGACAGTTCACACCTGGTAGTACTTGATTGACCACCATTGTTTCCCAGGGATAGTCATAATAAAAGACTTAAGTTTCGCCTAAGGAAACTTCTTACTTCCAAATTGTTGTCTCACCTTAATGGGGAATTAGGTGTTGATATCCTATGCTATACCTTCACAGATTCTCAAGGCATGCGGCATGAGAGCCACCGCTGACTTAAACTTGTCACTCCACTGGTTAGGTTAAGCAGTGTCACATGAAATCTGATCTTCTGTCCCTTTGTGCAGATGTATAATTATAAGTATTTTCAGAAAGTTCCTTTAGGTGATAAACATGCATCAACTCCAGTTAAGCTTTTGAGAGTGATTATTGGTACCTCACAGGGTTTCTAAATGAGATATTTGTGTATTGCGCTGAAAGTCCATGAACAATTTGTTAAATCCAATAGGTCAAACACACAAAGCAAAGTACCTTGTGAGAGATTTGTAGTTCTGGATCTGTAGATTTATAAACATCATAAAATGGTGTTAAAATACCCTACTGAGTTACTCTAGCTCATACGACAGAGCCCACAATAAAAAGCTATCATTAAATTGTCAGAACAGTAAGAGTATTTGTGGTCTCATTACTAAAGAAAGTATTAAAAGCTCTAACCTCTACCTAGTAAAGACCTTTGCAAGCTCAATTAACTCACACAGAGTTTGAACTGCATGTTTCAGCTACAGCTGACCACATCTGCTATTGAGAAACTTCTTATTCTTTCCAAACTATTAATGGTTACTTTCAATAGTATATAAGACAAGGTGAAGATTTTGCAAATCAAGTGGTAACAATATTTTCTTGCAATAGGTTGCACATATCCCATATATATGCACACAGATATGTATGTACACATATATTCACCATATGTTCAGTGTGTGTATGTGTATATTAATAAACACAGGTTCAGTTTTATATATCCCGTCTTCAAGATTCTCAGCAAAAACAAAGATCCTAGTTTAATATTGTTATTTCCCCTGGCTTTTTGACATGGTGGAATTTATTCTCATATCATGTGTGCATGGCTAATGATGTAAATCTCTTTCTTATTAGTCTCGTAGGCAACAAGTACATATTTTAATTTTGACTGTTGTATTTTTTACATAAAGGCAAAAGCTGCGTTTTAACTTGAGAGTTTTGCTATGAGTCTTCTATTTCTGTTATGTGGGCATGCAGAATTTGAAGAGGATATTTATTCAGGTTTGGTTTAGCATGATAGCATTCAAAGCTTGTCAGTTATAGTGAATCTGATGAAAAAATACATACATACAAGTTGAAAAATTCACAATGTCTTCAGTATGAATAATTAATGTTTGGAAGACAAAGTCCTCAGTAGTGAAATTCACTTCATAAAAAAAACTAAACACCTGGCAGCTACCAAAAATATATGGTCTTGACTGTTCCTTTCAGAGAACAGTTTTTGGGGCATCTCCAAGGCCTGGATTCCCCACAGGATGCTAAAAGAAGGTGTGGTCTATGGCTATGTGTTTCTTGTTTCCCAAATTCTTTTTATCAGAGAAAAAGCTAGTATAGGTGCTAAAAAGATGTTAGAAAAAAAATTGAGGAAGTTTTAAATATGTAAAACTAAAGCTTCCCTGGCATGTCTTAGTATAACGAAACACATAAAAAAAATCTTTTCACTTTTAGGAGGCAATACATCAACTCTGCCATGTATGTCACTGAATCTCTATTCTTTTATGTTCACATGTCAGCATGGAGTCAGATCTTACATTTGAACCATGACTGCTTACAGCTGGATCAGAGCTGCAAAACAAAGTTTAAAACAGAGAGTGCAGGGAAATAACATAGTTTCCTGACTGTAGAACCATTTTTCTTGGGTAGAAAATGGAATTATAGTCTGTGGACAAACCATTAAGGAGACGCAGTCCTTGAGAAAAAGTATTTAAGGAGAACTTCTAATATGTTCTAAGGTCTCTTAGGACATACGGTATCTGAGTAGTTGTTTGTTCATTCTCTGCTGAGATACATGATTTAAAGGAAAAACATAAAACTGGACCTATGTGATTGCCATTGTTTTTGTAAACTATTTTCTCATCAGCTTCTACTTTTACAGCATTATTCCATCAAATCCATTTCCCTGCTACTCCTCTTTTTTTTTTTTTTTTTTTAATCTACATTCCTACTTGCTTAATTCCTCTGTTTCCCTGCCCCTCCAGTGCAATAACAGGATATTGCTCACCACGGAGGCCAAGGTCTCAACCAGGTACCACTTCCACTGGCATCCAAATGCAATAATATCTCTTGTCCTCTGGGGGAGAAAATTATCCCAGACACAGCTTCTATTTATGTACAGTAATCAATTTGTATTTAAACATGGAAAGCTTCAGTGGAGATGTTTGCATGAATGTACAAATACAATTTCCAAGACTGGTCCGGAAAATGTGTCCTGTGGGGAAAGCAGGGAGTTAAAATGTTTGTTCTAACTAAACTGCCTGTTGGCCTTGTATGCTTCTCTGAAAATGATATTATAAGCAACTCATTGTGCATTGTCTCAGTGCAACTGCTGTGAAGACATGTGAGGGAGGATCTGACAGGCCTTGCTTGACTAAGCTGAATAGAAACACCTATGCTGTGAACAGTTGCTAAATTCAGAAAGCTTTGCAAAAAAAACCCAAAAAGTTGTGTTTTACAGTTATATCAATTTATAATTTAGTATTCAAATTTTTCAAATCCCAACTGGCATATTTATGTGTCTTTATTTTAATGCGTATATGTGACTCCCTTTTGCATATGATGCAGATTCCAATTTAATTTGTCTGGTTTTTTTACATTCTGTATGGTAACTTTTGAACAGAAACTAAGTGAATCATCTTTAGGAGGTGAAAAATATGTGTGACAGCTTTAATAATTACTGTTGCTGGCTAGCAATCAAAACCTCAGTGTATTTAATCATAGGCTTCTCTTTTATGCAAAGCTTTTTATGAAATACTGTTTGCATGTGCTATTTAAGCACATGTATCCTTGTAAACCATACAGTTCCCATCTTCTGTATATTTCTAAATTAACAATATGGAAATTGACATGAGGGAGATTACAACCTTGCTTTCTTCTATGGGAGTCCTATTACTCTGCTTCAGAATAGGTATGTTTTATCTGCACTATTTCTTCTTGCAGACGGACTCAAATCATGTAAGTACCATTTGACAAGTACACCTTCTACTTGGCTTCAACAGATCAGTCATTTAGTCTACATTCTGCATGGGGTTCATATTGCAGATCTCTGTAACTGTACTAACACAGTGCAAAGACTTCAAAACATAATAATGATTGTATAATGATGATTTATATTTCAGTTCTTCCTGTTTGTTGTAAATCTGCTTTAAAGTAGAGACATATGACAGGAGATCCAAACAAAGAACAACTTTTATAATGCAATATGCAAAATGGGACTGAAAGTGCTTGGCTACTTTAGCAAACATCAGGAAAGGTTACCATGTGTTAATAAATCAGGCAGATAAACATCAGGCAGTGAAAAGAACTAGTTAAACTAAACGGCAGTAGTAATAGGAGAACAGGTGAAAACAAAGTGTCAATTAGTAAACAGAGGTTGAAAATCACAGGGAGAACAATGCAGAAGAATAAGACGATGAAAGAGTTTTTTAAATAGGAATCAATATTACCTACTTTGAAGCATTCATTTAGTGCTTGAAAAATGTTACAGGAAGTGGATATCAAAAGCAAACCTGAAAAACATGAAATCAGGTCTTAACTGAGGCTCCAAAGGACCAGCGAGTCCTGCAAATCCCAGACACCTTTTTATTTATCTGGTTTATAAACAGAAGGTTTTAAGAGCTTCCATTGAATAAGACAGTGATCAGTTGTCACTGTTTCAGCCACAAGTCCAACTGTATCTTTGTGGTGCTTCATAGTCTTCTAGTAATTTTTCCTCTAATATTTTTGTCAACATAGGTAATATGTAACCAACCAAAAAATAAAATATGTCTCACTTCATTCTGAAAGAAGCCTATAAGCAACATTGTATATAATGTTATTGAACTCATAACAAGATTTGCTGTTAAAAATTATACCTTTTCAAAGCTATATGAATTTGTAGGAATACTCTTCAAATGAGTAGTTGTTATAGAAGCTGGCTTTACTCTATCTAGGATACTGAATATTTACATAGTCCTTCAGCATTCATAGCAATTAATTACATTCATTTCATCCTATTTACAAGATTAGACTGATATTTCAGATCACTGTCTTTAGAAAAAAAACCACTTCCTTGTCATGTTTGTAGTTTTCAACACAACATAAATATTTACTACTTCTTTAAAAATGTCATGACAGTGATTATTTGAAAGACAATATTTATAGAATTCATATTTTTCACATGTGGGAATGCAGAACCCACAGTAAATGTGACTGTAAACCTGAACTGCACCAAATGATAATCTATTTTTCTCTATTGAGAATATAATGATTACATTTAATGATATAAATATCTATACGGAAATGTCTGATTTCAAGAATTACTTTCTGAACAACACCCTGCTAATGATCAGACACATCATGTAATGAAATGACATCTAATCATACAATTCAAGTGTGTGTATATATATATATATATATATAGGCAAACAGTAATTATGATAGAAAAGTTGTTTGAAAAGCACTCTAACTTGATGGAAAGGGTCTATTGGTTTCCACATAAATGTAGAGCAGGGCCATTAGGCCATCTTATTAGAGACATTAAAGCAGTGCATCTAAAGTAATGTGGACTGAGCTAGTTTGGTTTTCAACTTCATGGGCTTTCTGTACAACTATAGTCAAGTCTGATAAAAAAATATATTTCTGTACTGAGGTTAACTTGGAAAACTAAACCTTGTTTTAAATTCTATTATTCAGTCCAAGAAACTGCCAAGCACGATGTGTCTAACATTATTAGCTCTACTACATATTGAAACACAAAAATGCAAACAAACTGACTAGTCATGAATTGCAAAACAGCTAGTAATATATTTCTAAGGGGATGTTTTCCTTGTTATGCTTCCTATGAGAAGCTTATTCCTTGGAATACCATTCAGAGTATATGGTATTTATATATCAATCTTACCTTGAAAAGAGGTTTTTTTTAAATTCTTAATCCTGTATCGTATTGATACACTTTTTCCTAAGGTTTTTTTTATGCTCCTAACCACCAGAGCATCAAAGTAACTGACTGTGCTGCAAAATAAAAAAATCTGAAGGTAGCATTTTTGATTGGAATATCAAGGCACTAAGAGATTAAATGGACTTTCAAAGCCACACAGTAAGTCTTTTACTCTTTAGGGGAGTTGAGCAGCATTCTGCTTGACTGAAAACCATTGTGCCACCCTTCCTCTTGACTTAGGAGTTGATTCTGAAGTTTAATATTAGACACGGCTACAGAACCTTCGAGGAAAAAAAAGGTGGAAGTCGGTTGGGGAAAGTAGCTGAAGATATTTATCTGGAATTTACAGTAGCTGAATATAATACAGTTTTCTAGAAATTCTGAAAATTTTATCATGGAAACACTATGTGCCATTTTGAATGGATCCCAAAGTTCAAGTGTTCATTGGTGTCAGAATTCCTCAGATATGAACCTGTTCGGCCCAAACAGTTACGGAAGCCACGGCCCAGCCCTGACCCCTCTGGTATGACAGCATCCAGCGAGTCCTGCATCCTAAACCTGTGCCACACACTCAGCCCAGCAGTCCTGTTCCTTCTCACAACATCAATTTGATTTTCTGTCCCCTCCTGCTCCCATCACCTTGGTGCACACAGGACAGACCATATCAGAACAGGGTGCACAGCAGTCTGATATCCTTCGTGGTCCCTAAAGGCCCTGGTCTCAGGATGGGGGAACAAGAGAATGGAAATACTCATCAGATGTATAAATGCAAAATCAGCACTCATATGATTTATTAATGATAATAAATAACTGTAGAAGTTAGTCAAAACTGGACTGAAAAAAACCAGAAAGAAATTACAGGATTCAGTTTAATATTCTGGGTTACACAGGTGCTCACTCACCCTGTTTACAGTGTCTATAGGGACTGTAGCTTCAGATATCTACACATTGCTTCTGCATCAAAGCACTCCCCTTGGGCAATGCTCAAAAGGAAATAAAAAGAAAATTTCTTGTTTATTTTTAGTCTATGGCTCTCAGGAGTTTTTTACTTGTCAAAAGGTTTCATTTTTCTTTTTATATCTTCTGCTGACTAGCACTCTACACTCTTCTACCTTGCTTTTGTGTTCTCCCCTCTTCTAACCCCCCATAAGCTGCACTTTGCCACTGTCACAGTTTCAAAGCCCTTCTGCAGCTTAAAATAATTATCAGAGGTTTGACTTTGGCACTGCTGTAGTAATGCTGCTGAACCTTTCCAGATGTTTAAAAGGAAAAAATATTTAGAGCTTACAAAATAAAAACAAGTTTTCAAAGGTTCACTCCATCTGTCTTATGTGGATCAGGGTTTTCACCACCACATATAAAAAACTCTTCTGCTCCCCTTCAGTTTGGGTGGATGGTGCAAACCCGGCCTCAGCAAAGCAACCTGCTGCTTTGCAAATGGTCAATTGCTTGAGTCATTAACCATCAACATTTCAGTCTCTCACAACCTTAAATGACCTTCATGGTATTCTGTGGTTCAGAGGTAGATACAGTTTTGACACAGAAAGATAGAGATTCTTTTTAAGTTTCATATTTGGGGCCCACCTTGAACACAGGCAGAAACAAACACCAGAGATCCAGATATTCTACATTTATTTAGCTTTGGGAAAAACTTTTTGTCTTAGTACCTACTTTGAAGCTGCTGTGAGTTTATGTACATGTTCAAGTTGGTGTGCTCTAACAAGTTACTGTTCAGCAGCTAAGGTGGATTAATTAAAGGTATAGACATTCTTACCCAGTTTCAAATAAAACTAACTTTACCTGATGAGAAAGGTATTTTGTAACAGATACTTATTCTTTTTCCCCTATCAATTATATCCTTGGATTTTAATTTAGAACCTCTAATTTTTCAAGTTGTGTAATTATATTCTTTTACCATATCTTCTCTTTTACATGTTTTATAGTAAATCTTGATTTATCTTAAGAATTAAAATCGGAGCCAAAGAGCACTCAATTCTAGTTATATCTTCTGTATTATTCCCTGCTTCATTCCTACATCCATTTCTCTACCTCACTGCTAACAAGAATGAGGTCTACTTCTGCCATACACATCTGAATAATGTCATCTGGAACCTTCTATTCTATATAATATCAGCTTCTTTGAAGACACATTGTAAGTATGGATGTAGATTCTTGCTGTTTCTTGAGAGAAATGCCTGTTTGTATTCCTCACAGTTTAAAACAGGTGATGGGACATCTCTGAGGGGAAAAATAAAGGAACAAAAAGAAGATCAGGAAATTTTGAATAGTGTCTTCCAAAAAGGCATATGGAAATCATTTTCCTAGTGTCAGTGGCCAACACACTACATTGATGTTGGTCTAATAGAGGTATGCACTGTTCCTGTGTCTGAGATGTGGCTGAGTGCTCTGTCAGAGCATAGCTGAACCCCTGAATTAATAACAGATTTTTATCACTTTGATGAATGCATAATAAGTAAACTGACAATGTGTTGTACATTTTCACAATTCTCAAGTTCTGCAGGAATCACTGTGGAAATGTTCTTTGTTCTAAAGTAAGAAAACTGATTGTCAAAATGTGTGTTTTACTGGGAACCTTCTGTTTTGTTTTGGGGTTTTTTTTTTGCTTATACTTATATTTTTTTCTGCGTGTCTTCTTTGAAGGTTGTTTACCTGTGATAAGTATAAATTCAGAACACAAAAAGGGTTTACTCATAAAAACTATTTTGTGTACTTTGCACATAGTGTAAAAAGGGGAGGAGAGAACTTTATTAAACAGTCTTGGACTTTTTCCAAATGATACCTCGTGTTGCAGCCCAACACATAGGCACTAGACCATTATATCATGGGTGAGAAATTAGAATATTTCAGGTCTGTTGAACACTGTGAATGTTTCACAGTTGATTAGATTAAATTGCTAAAATGCAGGTGGTTTTGTATGCTGAAAAAAAATCCAGTGTTTAGTGGTCCTCAGATTCTTACTTTCACCTGTGCAGAGTGCTCATTTAGTAAATGAGATAAACTACATCTGTTAACACATGGACTGTTAATATGTAATATCATTATGCTACCTTGTTTACAAGAGAATGCTGCTTTTATTTTCCTTTTTTCTTTTTTCCTATATTTTCTTTCTTTTTTTTTTAAGAAAACCATATTTTAAATAGCTTGGCTATGCAGCTTTTTAATTAGAAGACTCCCAAACTACAGAAAGAAAGAAATGTGTTTCTAGTAGCAACGGTGGTTGTGTGGAATACATTTAAGGAATAAGCTGAGTAAACCAGCATAAATTTTTCACAGTCAATTCACAAAACTATCAGTAAAGAAGAAACCTCTCCAAATCTCTTTGAAGCAAACATAAATCTCTAAGAAAACTATCCAAAGACACACTTGTTATTTTAGGTTTCAGCTTTTACACAGAGAGTCCTACAGTGCTGACCTAGTGGTCAGCAATACAACAAAAGAAAACTTCCTTTTCTTTCTGGCACTTTGAGATGTTAGGATAGTTATTCATAGTCTAATGCACAAAAATAATTCTAAATGTATTAGTTTTGGTCTCTCGTCATTTGAAAGAAGTTCTGTAGTCATAAATCTAAGACCAAAGAAGACAGAAGAATAGTTATAAAATAGATTCTAGGAGGAAAACAATTAAGTTTCCACATCCTACTGTGGGGAATACGTAAATATTTGCGGTGATAATTCAATGAAAAAATGGTGACCAGAAAAATGGTGACCATTCATTGAAAAGGAACCTTTGATTCTACTGCACATAATTGCTTGTTTTGTCCACCATCCAGATTCAGACTTTTTTTGCTTGCTTTCTTGGTACCCTGACTTGCATTTTCAGACTCAGAGAAAGCCATCACTGTGACTGAACCTGAGTGTCTGTAGCTGACCCCTCAGCTGGACAAGAAATTACAAAGTTGAGCAGTACAAAAGATTCAGTTGGTAGAAGTGCTGTCATTGTCAGTGTTGGTTTTACATGATTCTGAATTTAGGCAACTTCAAAGCTGCTTGTTTTCTCTTACTAGCCAACTCCAAGTGATTTCTTCTTTGCAAACAAGATTCTGGGGAGTTCGTTCTTCCACTGTCTTAATTTTTTTTTTTTAAATTGACTTTTTGAGATGGGTAACAAATGGTTTTGGCTTAAAAAATAATTTGGACTTCAAAATATTTGGATTCTCCCCATTGTGTCTTTACTCCTGTTTTCATACATGAAGGATATCATAGAAACGTAGAATGGTTTGCATTGTCAGGGACCATGTGGTGGTTTGAAAAACCTTTTTTTTTTTGAGGTAGTAATGGTTTGCTCTACTGATAATACTGGACCAATCAATAGTCCACGTGCGCCCTACGGAAATTACATGCCCACAGAAACTGAAGAGAAGATAGTGAGGATAGTGTAGAAGGTGGGTAACCATGATCTGAGCCATGAGGAGGCAGGGGGCCAGTGAGCCCCTCTGGGGGCCAAGGGCCAAGGGCCCCCAGATCCCAGCTGAGGCTACAGGAGACCTGGTATAGTGTCAAAGCTGGACTGGGTCCCGTAATCAAGAGCCAGAAAAGTTTCCTTACTGTCAGCAGCAGCAGAAGACACTGAAAGCAGCAGCGGAGCAGTCCTGAACAGAGATAGCGATGGCTAAAAGCCAAAAGATAGCCAGGAGCAACGAGATAATGTGAAGCCAGCTGAAAGGCGCAGAGATGTTCCTGCAGGAGGGAGAGTTGGCAACAAAACAGAGGAAAACCCAACAGAGCTGGTTTGGGGTAAGATTGTATTATTTTCCCAAAAACCAGAAACTCTCTGAAGAGGAGGGCTGGACTTCCAAACCCTTAGGGAGTCCGAAATTCAGCAGCAGCTAGAGAGAGGGAGAAAGGAGCTGAAAACCCGGAGTTTGTCCTGAGAGCTGAACCAGGATGGAATGCGGAGGAGGTGGCCATGCTCTCTGCTGCTGCTGTTGCTGTTTCTATCAAGCTGTCAAGCTGAGACAGAGCAAAAGAGCTTTGGTAAGACTGAACTGAAAGCTACCTCCAATGTTCTAACCCAAGAGGAGTGAAGATCTACAAGGAAATCCCCCGAAGGCTCCAGCTAGGGGTTGAAATTTCCACAAAGTAAGAACAAAAATCCTGACTGCCATACGTAAATCTGCTGCCTCAGGAAAATGAAGGACACTAACCAGTGCCACAAAAAACTGAAATAAAGGAACTGTTGTGGCCTGAGAGGTGATAGAAAGGCTTTTCTCTTTTCTTCTGGGACTTTTATTGAAGAAGAGGAGAAATTTAATTTAATGTAAATATATAGGTGGGTGTAAATAAACCTTTGTAAATATTTTCCCCTTCCCCCAATAACGAATGGTTGTATTTTGTCTGAAAACTCTCCACATGGGGTGAACAAGATATCAAGTCCATACCATCACTAAACCCTCTCACAGAAGCAAACTGTGGGAGGGGGGGCTTGAACTTAAAAATTAGATTCTTGGGAGTTTCAAACCACCACAGAGCAAAAAGGTCATCTCACTCCAACTTCCCTGCCATGGTCAGGGACTCCTTCCACTGGATGAGGTTGCTCAAAGCCCCATCCAACCTAATCTTGAGCACTTTCAGGGATGGGGCATCCAAAGTTTCTCTGGACGCCACCCCCACAGTGAAGAATTTCTTCCTAATACGTGATATAAATCTAACCTCTTTCAGTTTAAAATTATTTCCCCTTGTCCTATCTCTATATATGCCCTTGTAAAAAGTCCCCTTACAACTTTCTTGTACATCCCCTTTAGGTACTGAAAGTTGCTATAAGGTCTTCTGAGAGCCTTCTCAAAACTGAGCAACCCCAACTCTCTCAGCCTGTCTTCATAGCAGATGTGCTCCAGCACTCTGATCATCTTCGTGGCCTTTCTCTTGACCCACTCCAACAAGAACTCCAATGTTCTTGTGTTGGGGGCCCCAGAAGTCAATGCAGTACTCCAGGGGGGGTATCACCAGAGCAGAGCAGAGGGGGACAATCACCCTCCTCTACCTGCTGATCACACTACTTTTGATGCAGCCCAGGACATAGGTGACTTTCTGGGTTGCGAGCACACGTTGCCGGGTCATTTCAAGGTCCTCATCCACCAATACTCCTAAGTCATTATACTCGGTACTGCTCTCAATGAATCTTACACAATTGAGCATGCTGACTACTGTCCGATACATATTTTTGTAAAATATAGGTTTTTTGGTAGCAGAAAGAGGGCAGGACAGGAAAATATACTCTGTAAGTGATACTATAAATAAAAGAAACAAAGACTACCTCACCCAGTCAGGGAGAGTGAAGAAAGCTCTACAACAAATTTTTGATTTTGTGAGTTTACTTCTATTTAGACTTAAATTCTTTTCTTCATTAATATAAAGGTACCTTATTGTTTAGCTAAAAAAGCAGGTGAATTTCACTAGTCTGAAAAGAGATATATGTAGGCAAGAAAATATATATAAGAAGATCACAAATTTCAAGAATTATTAAATATTCTGTAAGGGTAAAAACACGATGAACAGGCTGAGATGCCTTTTTCAGTAGCATTACTTGAGGTGTTATTAAAGCTCATAAACCTTTGTAATGGATCAGTATCTTTATTATAATTTATTCAAGGTATGTTACTTAACAAGTTTTTATAGATATGAAAACAGACCTGTTTATACATCTGGAAAATGTTGCTCCATATAATTGGGATAAATATTTCACAAGGAAAATGTTACTATTAATTATTTCACCCAAAATTAAAAAAAATATTCATTACAGTTCAGAATTGTCATACCCATTAATACTCCCCAAAATTATTTTAGTGAGAAAGATGTTAATACAGTGTGTAAAGAATTCTTTTAGAGAGCTTTCAGCATTGTTACCAAAAGGCATGGAAATCCAATTCACTCATCTATAACAAATGTCGGTGACCAAACAGCAGGACTACAGATAAAGTTCATGCTTAATTTCTGATACTGTTGAGACATGTGCAGTAGATTGACTACTCTTCCATCAGCTGCATCACCAGTCTTGAACATACATAGTTCACATTTTTTTAATTTTTGCTAAGTCAGTGAAGAAGATATTAAATCATATACTTTAATTTCTCACAGTACTTAGGGCCCCATAGAATTTAGAAATTGCTTTTAACTTCTTCATTGACTCCAAACATTGCATTCAACATTCATTACTTTAGTGACTTTATTTTATATGTGATCTGTATCACCATGTTCCTGCCACTTAGAGATCTATCTTTTCCATATTTAAGAAAAACTTGAAGTAGCTGTTAATATTCTAAGAGGACCAAGATTTAAACATAGTAGCTTGCTGTTAGCATGTTGTGCCTTGAGGAAAAAATTGAATAACCAAGTTGGGCTGTTTGATTATTTCACTCTTGAAAGAACAGTGATTCAGTTGAGACTTTGGGAATAGATTTTTGGGAGGGGACGTTAGCTCTATGCCTGAATATGTGTTTTGCTTTGCTCCTAGGAAAAACAACACAAGGTGTGGTGAACATATTAGAGTAATTGATTCATGGGCATATTTACTAAGAAAATACCATTAAAATAATATTTTTTTGCATAAATATACCAACCAAATGAATATCCAACCTGGGCTTCTGCTATTGTATTAGATGGGATATGATCAAAGTGATTATTTTCCCTTATTCACCAAAATCTACTGATCAAAAAAAAAATCCATTTACTACTTAACACTGCAGACAAACCACTCACACAAACATTTGAAAACAGTCTCTTCTGTCAGAAGCAATTGCAGTTAAGGAGAAATATGAATATACTGGCTGCCAAGAAGCAGGATGGACATCAGTTTGGCCTACCTAAAATAGCTCTCCATGGTATAAGGTGTACTGTGGAGTCTCTGACGGTGCTTCTTGAAGCTGATTATGGTATTGACTCAAAACTTTTCAAACATTGCTTGTCTTTTTATAGTGTACAATTCATCGCTGTCACGTGATTGGCAATTTGTGTGTTACTTCACACATGTAATATTTGCCATCTAGTTTATGAATCAAGGGTTTTACTTATTAGTCTGATGCACAGGCCTATCAAGTAACATAATTCATCCAGAATAATTTATTCTATGTTTTACCTAAATCTACTGTGTCTTTAAGGTAGGTTTAACTTACACTTCAGAGATGTCTGGTATGGAATTTTCTCTTTCCAATGTAAGAAGCACAATTGACATTGTACGATTCAGAATATTCCACAGCTGTCTGGAAAAAAATGCATATTCTTAGCTCAGCATTGTTAATCTGATTCAGTTAACCAAATACAAAATAAGTCATGTAGAAAGAATTGGTCAGGTTTCAGATCCAGTTAGAAGTTCACATTTAATTTATGATTGCCCTGAAATTTTAACTCATGTTAAAATCATATTATTTTTTTTTAAGTGGATTCATTTAATTAGATTAATCAAATTGAATGGTTTTGTGTAATGGATATAACTTTACTTTAAATCTTGTCCATAAGTAGAACAAGTAATGCAGTATGGAGAAAATAAAAACAAATTCTTGTGGCTGTCAACAAACTAAGTGATCCCAGATGGAGGTGAGAAACTGGAATGGTTTATTCCTACAAAAACTGGTATTTTATGGCTCTGGGGTGCTACATATTCATGGGGGTTTACATATTCATCGGGGGATCGACCTATTACAATTGGAGGTTTTACAATGATGAGGTAAAAGGGAAAATACAGGTTTACAAATTTTGGGGTCTTAACATTTACACCATAGGGGAAAACCCACTTTGTCTTAGAGGAATTACATGGGGGTAACAGGTAACACAAATGGAGAGATAAAATGCAATAGGTCTTCTGCAGATGCTTGATAACATCAGGATATGGTCTCTCTGGTTTGGGCAGGGCACTTCACACCAGTGATGTCCTATTTGCTTCTTAAACTGAGGTTTTTTCCCCAACCGCTCAAATTCATAGAATCATAGAATCATAGAATCATAGAATCATAGAATCATAAAATCAGCTGGGTTGGAAGGGACCTCTGAGATCATCAAGTCCAATCCTTGATCCACTACCCCTGCGGTTGCTAGATCATGGCACTAAGTGCCACATCCAGTGTCACCTTATAAACCTCCAGGGACGGAGAATCCACCACTTCCCTGGGCAACCCATTCCAATGTCTGATTACCCTCTCTGTAAAGAAATTCTTTCTAATATCTAACCTAAACCTCCCCTGGCACAGCTTAAGACCATGCCCTCTTGTTTTACTGATAGTTGCCTGGGAAAAGAGACCAACACCCACCTGGCTACAACCTCCTTTCAGGGAGTTGTAGAGAGTGATGAGGTCTCCCCTGAGCCTCTTCTCCAGGCTGAACAGCCCAGCTCCCTCAACCTCTCCTCATAGGACTTGTGCTCCAGTCCCTTCACCAGCCTTGTTGCTCTCCTCTGGACCTGCTCCAGCACCTGAACTGAACTGAGGGGCCCAGAGCTGGACACAGCACTCCAGGTGTGGCCTCACCAACGCTGACTGAATCACTTCCTTGGATCTGTTGACCACACTGTTCCTGATCCAGGCCAGGATGCCATTGGCCTTCTTGGCCACCTGGGCACACTGCTGGCTCATGTTCAGCCCCCTGTCAATCCACACTCCCAGGTCCCTTTCTGCCTGGCTGCTCTCCAGCCACTCTGTCCCCAGCCTGTAGCGCTGCATGGGGTTGTTGTGGCCAAAGTGCAGGACCCGGCACTTGGCCTTGTTGAACCTCATCCCGTTGGAATCAGCCCAACTCTCCAACCTATCCAGGTCCCTCTGCAGAGCCCTCCTGCCTTCCAGCTGATCAACACTACCCCCCAGCTTAATGTCATCTGTAAATTTGGTTTTGGGATCCAACAAATTCTCCTTCATTTGAATGAATACAGAACAAAATCTACTTTGAGATACTCAAGTGTACATTAACCATCAGTGGAGAGATTGGAGAGGAAACATATCTAAAATCAAAATCTTTGCTTAAAATTCAGTTTGGGGGAAATACAAATATTAATATCTATAGTTGTAATGAGACAATAAGTATGAAGAAATAATGAGGTCAGGAATTTGCAACTTTGTGCACTAGATATTAGATATTGCACTGTACTAGGAATTGATAGGCCTGATAGAGTCCACTGGGCCTCTTGTTTCACAACCACTGAATAACATTTTATCAAAAACATAATGTTGACATGAGCAATATATTTGCTTTGTGAATTTTGTTTGAACATTTTCCAAATAGATATTGAATGTAATAAAATTGAGAAAATTGAAAGAACCATTATGAAATTCATTAGGAGTGGAATGGAAATGATTCATTATGAAAAAGGTCAACATTTTAATGATATTCTGATATTGAAAGAAAAAAAAGTCTTTCAAAATGTAATATTTTGGCACCTGATCAAAAGCTACAAATATATTATTTTATTGTTACATGAAACCAGTTTTCTGAACAGCTTTTCTAACACTACACGGAGTTACTCTTGGATATATGTGGGCGTGTGTGTACCTCATAAACTTTCATTTGCTCCCATAACCTTTGTTATGTAGTGTTCAGAACCCCCAGCTGAAATTAAATGTGTAAGCTATGATAAACCAAGAGAGACAACAAGGTGTTAAAAGTGGGTTTTGAGTGCTTGTGTTATGAGTGATATGGTTGTTTGTGGCAGATATTTTGCAGTCTGTTTAAGATAAGAATCTCCATTCAGCTGATACTTGTCAGAGGATCAGAGAACTTTAGGATTTGCAGCTTACAAATGACAGTTGTGAAGATCTGTATATAATTTTAGCTATTCCTTGGACATGTAGATCATGATAACATTCTAAGGATGATAAAAGAGTAGATTAAATTTAGCCATGGCAGTTTAAATCAATCTAATTCAGTTCTTCTGAGACTCTGTCCTGTATGCAGTCCCCAGATAGTCATCCAGTCATGCAGTTTTGCTCTCTCAACAGTTTCAGTGTAAAGCTGGATAAGCATGAAAATAGTTCTTACAAGTGCCATCGTAAATGAGGGACAGGATAGCACAGCTGAAGGACAGGTGAAAGTAGCAATGATAGACTTGAAGAGTATTTTAGACTCTGTTCATGAAAAATTTAGAATTGTAGAATAGTTTGGGTTGGAAGGGATCTTTAAAGGTGATCTAATCCAACCCCCCTGCAATGAGCAGGGACATCTTCAACTAGATAAAGTTGCTCAGAGGCCTGTCTAACCCAGCCTAAAATGTTTCTAGGGATCAGACATTCACCACCTATCCATGCAACCTGTTCCAGAGTTCTAATGTTTATTTTAAATTATCATGCTAAGGGTATTCATAAGATTTAATTTTTAAAAAATCAAAGAACCGTGTTTTGAATCAAATCTTTCAGGAGGTAAAAAGTTTAAGATTTTAATTCAGTTTGAAAAGGTATGTCAAGCTAAAGCATCCAAATACTCCCCTCCCAGAAGGGTCAGAATGGGGAAACTGAAACATGAAGTGATTTGCTGAAGGGTGTAACCAGGTGACAGAAAAATGCTTCAGTTGCATTAAGAGATTTTAAAAAGCCCAGTTTCTGACAGAAAGGTCTTGATGACTGATACATATGATCTTTAGCTGATTTCATTCATCATAACCAGAGGAATCCTAAAACTGTACTTCCATCATCCTTCCAAATGGCAATTCACTGTAATCAGGTTTCCCTTGCAAGATTTGCTCCTTTTTTCAACTCTGTGGGTGAGACTTCCATTGAAGCCTCTGGAAAAATACTTGTCATTTCTCTTTTCTTTTGAAAATACAGGTAAATTATCTGAGTAGCTATTTTAATAGATTTTTCTACTCCATGTATCCTTTCACTTCTCCAACACAAACAGCTATAACACTACACAAAATAACACTGATATTTATAAAATGGAAAACAGTCACATTTATTTTAGAAATGAATTTGAAAAAGTATAACCAAGTATTTTCTAATATGTACTCTTTTTCTACAGAGAGGAATATCTTGGCACTTTTATTAAAAGACTAAATCAGCATAAAATGACCAGAGATGTAGATTCAATGTCTGAGGCAGTTATTGACCTTCTTTACAGAGTCTAATGAATGTATCACTTCTAGAATTCAGTCCTCTTTTTGTCATCTCACACACACATATATACACATATTTGTAGTGAGAGGAATTGTAAAAAACAATAGCAATTCATTTTGAAGCAGTGGTACATTTACAGCATGAAGTTCTCTTTTTTAGACTGCCACAGGTTTTATGAACAATCTAACTATAACAGAATTGAAATTTAATACAAGTTAAAGTGATCGATAGTACATGCTCAACATTATATATAAAAATAAATAGTCCTTGCCACAGTCGCTTGTGATCTGACTCATTATCTTCTTATCACATTAGGACACAATGGCTGTGTATCTACTGTTGCTCAAAGTCCCAGCTGAATCTAGACTGCCCACATGCTGGCTTGCATATTGATACAAATTACAGGCAAGTGCTGTGGTTTTTTCAACTCTTCTGAACTACCTGTAAATAAATTCAATCATGAGCTTGAAAATGGTTTGAGCGCAAGTCTTATATGACCACAATGTCCCTTCAGAGAGATGGTGCAGTCCTAGACAGAGATTGGATAGGTCATTGCAGTGGTTCCTGCCAAGCTGCAGCTTGTGGAGCTGCTGGATCATGAGGATGCTCTGGGCTAGTTTCCACTCCCTGACCTTCCTGGAGATTAGAGAGAGAGAGAGAGTCTCTCTGATGCAGAGTCATGGGTCTACCCTCCTCAGAGTCTTTCCAGAAACTCTGTCACCTCAATAGGCTAAGTTTTCCTTAGTTATAAAGAGTAGGTAGGTATACTTTGCCAGTGGCTAGTCATTTCAAACCACAAAGTTGTTTTCTGGGGCTTTTTTAATCCTTGTTGGTGCTTAAAATATGCTTTTTCTGGGTACTTTCAGACACTTTTATGTTTTCTGATGTTCAAACAGGTTTGCTTGCAGAGCGTGGCTCCCTACTTGCTTGAGCACACCAAAACTATTCTGTCTGGGAGAGATGCTTCATTGTATTTCATCTACTGTAGCTGTAGAAAAAGTTGGTAAAGTTCACATGCCTATGTTAACAGCTATGCTAATTAGGCTATACCTTCTGATTGAGAATGAGGATCCTTTATTGCAGTGGCATAAGCTGAAAAATAGAGCCTTGTATGTCCAGACACATTTAGTACAATCATTACAGAATGATTTCCCCCTGTTTCTCACAGAATATGCAAAATGCATGGGAGATCAGGATAATATACAATGTCATGCAGATCAAGAGTAAAGAGGGTAATTTCGAAGGCATGAACATCAAGCCCACAACGTAAATAGGTGTCCATTAAGCGTTTTTGATCTTTAGTTATTTGTCCTTCTTGGTTTCACCACATTGCAGGAGACAGTATGTCCCTACCTGAGCCTTGCAGGTGAAATGGTAATAAGAGAAAAATTGAAACAGAGCAACTGCTAGAATGCTCAAGGTACGTTGAGCTGATAAGTTGTTCCCAAACTTGCTATATGTTCAAATGTTTTCCAAAGCAAGAAGCACTGATTTCTACATGAAAGGTGATGCATCATGTTGAAAAAAAAAGACTATAATATGAGGTTCATCTACATTCATAGTGTATATGAGTTGTTGAAGTGTCTGAGTAGAACACAGCTTCAGTTAGAAAAACTAAGGAGTCTACAAAGAAGTTGTTTAGTGTTAACCCTATTCTGAAGATATAGTTAATATAGTCAAAAGAGTGTAGAAAGGAATTTATGTCATCACCCAGGAGAAGTATTTTTCGAGTAAACTGAATTACTGTTTAAACTCCGCTGACCAGATCTCCACTGATTATAAATGAACCTTAAAGTCATTAATAGGGACCTCAGCCTAAATGTTTTAATCTTGACTTGATTCCCACTCTGGGGATTTGGTTCATTTACCTACACAAAGACATCTATATTTGTTAGAGATCTAAGACATGGGAGTAGTGTGAATGATAAAAGATCATGGAAGACCTATGCTCTTCTGGATAGGCATTTGGAAGCCATAACATGGTATCCAGGACATTTCAAAAGACATTGCATTTGTGATTAGGCAACAAAATCAAGCCCTGGCTTTCATGATCTGAACACCATAAAGAAGCATGGGATATCTTACAGACCTACATTCTGCACACAAGCAGCTGAAAAAAACCCAAAACAACCAAGTAAAAACCATCCAAACCCCAGTATTCAACTGTGATACACTTCATTGTATTCCCACTGTTACAACCCGATGATAATGTTTAACTAATCAAGAAACAGAAGAAGATGACATGGTTCGGAATGATCACAGAATTGGTTTTGCAGCATTTGGGATGAAGAGGGAGAGCATGCGTGGGGAAAAGTAGTGTCTAACTAGAATATTTCTACTGCCAGACCAGGCACTGGCCAGGCCTCTTATGCTTGGGCAGTAATTTCTGGTAAGAAGTGAATTCCTCACAAATAGTAGCCACATCCAAAATTCAGAACATTACACTAGCTTATACCTTAGCTGGTAACAGTGACTCTAATGTTCATCTGTCCAAACTCAGAGCAGGGATCAGAATGTCACCACCCAAGTGACTCAGATAAACAGTTACCTATTCACCATTCTCTCCTACACTACCTGTAAACAAATCTGTAGTTGAAATAATTTTTAAAAGAAATGTAAATCTCTTTTTTTTTTTCCCAGCCAGCCTACTGATCCTCTTCTTAAATAAATTGTTCTTTAACAATTGCTGCTAATTGGAGAGGACAAGACAAGCATTTGCAAAGTTTTGTAAAGACAAAAGAATAAAAATATTTTCCCAGAAGAGATTCTAGAGTGAGTTTAGCAAAGCCAAATTCTGTGAACAAAGCTGGCTGAGTGATGGGAACAGAATCTAAAGAGAGTCAGCTCTGCTGTTCAGAAGCTGTATATCTTCAAAACTTTAATTTCAAATAGATGTGGGTAAAATCATTTATTCTGAAGGTTGGGTTCTCACATAGAGATATTTATAGCTAACCTGGAAACATTGCATTAGGAAGAATAGAGTGTTCCATATTTTTCTGGGATTTATATTGCTAAATTGATATCAATTTTTTTCTGTAAGTATTCCAGAATGAATAGACATTGAACATTTATTTTGGTTTTTATTAATCTTTGATTACATAGTAGAAGAACTTTAAATGTAATTAACTTAAACTATAATAAAGAAGAAAACTGATGTGGCCACCTTGAAAGCAGAGTATTCAATATTTAAAAGGAAATTGTAACTACCAATAGCCTTGACATCTATGAAACATTTTTTTTCATTAAATAGTACACTTGTGAACACTTACATTATTTTACCCTTCAGTGTAGAAATATTGTACCAAATTACACTGTGGAGAGTGTTTAGGATTTGTTGCATTAATTTTTTTTCTTGGTGCTATAACATTTCCATGTGGCATGTATTATAATAACAGACACAAAAGAAATACAATCTTTCTACCACTTAGAGTATTTTAACTCTGAATGTCACAAGTCAGCCTAATATATTTCTGAAAATTTTGACTTGTGGTCTTGAAGATTTGTATTTATATTAAAATACTTGATATAAATGTTTGTATAATCCAGTTACCTGATTTTCTTAATACTTATTAATCACTGCATTTGATAGGACATACAGGTTCCTAAATTCAAGACTTAACCCAATGTACGATAATGTTCTTAGAGATGATGTCTTGACAAATGCAGGTAGTGTTGTCCCTATTAATTTAAACCATTATAAATATTTATTTTAGACACTATTGCTGGGCTAAGTCTGCAAGTAAAGCTGTATCTGCATTAATAATCAGAAGTTATTTTCATATTTTGCTCCAACTTGGTTGAGAGTCTCATTATTCTTCTGTGTATAACAAGATGCTGATTATCAGATAGACAGAAAATGTTGTCTTTTAAATATTTTCCGTTAAAGATTATTTTGTTACAATTATCTTAAAGCTTTTCCCAGTTCCATTTTATAGCACCTGCTTCTGTTATAAAACACTAATTTAATCTTTGGTTAAAAGAATGATTCAGCAGTTCAGTCTTTTTGACAGCATTTGAAAATCTTGCTAGATGCAGAGAATCTCCAGTCTCTCTGGAGGTAAAAGATGTTGTTAGAAAAGGAGCTTGGCATTTGTTGTGCAGGAATTTTATGAAGATA